>NW_015547737.1:732812-790694 GCF_001515605.1 Sinocyclocheilus anshuiensis
CTTTGTTTATCAGCTCGCGCACATCAGCTATACAGGCGTTAATACTGAATGTTTAACATTATATTCATTGCATACATATACTTCGTAGACATCCTTAATCTCTTATAACTCCATTCTGCTGTCTGTTGTTCTGTTGTCTGTGTCTGGGCCCGATACCGATACTGGGTGCATCCCTAATCTTTACTTAATATCCTAATGATTTTTGGCATAAAAGAAAAATCAATAATTTTGCCCCATACAATGTTATTTTTGGCTATTGCTACAAATATACCCCAGCGACTTAAGACTGGTTTTGTGGTCCAGGGTCACAAATGTCTAAAAATCCTGATTGGAGTATCACTATAAATAGTTATAAATGATAAAAAGAAGGCTTTAAAAAGATCGTCATCGGTGATCGGTATCGGCAGATACTGCTTTCTGCAATCGGCCTCAAAAATCCTAATCAGAGCACCCCTAATGCACGTCTTTCAATGAGCGATGTAGCGTTTTCTTCAACCACTCAGGTACTGTCAATACGACCCATTTCAGGGGCTGCCAAAATTACATTTTTAAAATCAGTCAGAGCTATAGAAATACATATTAATATTTACAAGTAAATCTCCATATTATGCAGTAGGTTAGCCTACTTTCTATCCGACCCCCCCACATCTAGTTTTGACGTTCATCAGGGGGGGATCAAGCCTTCTTCAGGGGGGTCAGACCCCCCCAAACCCCCCCGTAATTCGCACCCTGCTTGTACTTGACACTTGTAGTCATGCTTTTTTTGCACAGACTTTCAAATAAAAACAAAATTCCATGGCATGTGTTCAACAGAAACAACAGAGGGTATGCTATGCTAGTCTTTCCTATTTTCACTGGGCTCTAACCAGTATAAATATGCCCATCATCTGAACAAATGATGAAGTATCAAAAAATATATAGTATTTATACAGTACCAAGACTATGTATCAATTCATCAGAAAGCTTGGAGTAACGATCAGATATACGATAAGAGACATGGATTCGGCATATGGTTTCCAAACAGCCGCTTGTTCAGTTAACTTAAGCATTAACACAAGATTAACACTCAAAGCATTGCCAGAAAGCCAAAGTGGAAAACTTCCACTGAAGGATTCGAAAGCATATTGTATGTGACCTTTATTTTTCACACCTAAAGATTAATGACGTGATTTTTATGTAACTTTCTTTTAAGGGTCTTAAATTCCTGTCTCGCCTGTACATGGATGGAAACCTTCTGGAACAAATTCCCTCTGAGCTCCCATCAACACTCCAGGAGCTCAAGATAAATGAGAACAATCTAAAAGAAATTGAGGAAAACAGCTTTGAAGGTAAAACAGTTACAAAAATTGCTATGTATAAAAGGTTAGCATAATTGAAACATCTATAAAAATGCTGACATTTAATCAGCTAATACTAGCATGAATGTTCCTTACCTAACGTTGTACTATGAAAGCACAATATTTTCACAAATTGCTTCATAATTCCTGGAAGGTCTCAGCAGTCTGGTTACTTTGGAAATGGAGGGGAACTTGCTCAGTGAAGGTAACGTGAATCCACAGGCCTTTAAGCCCCTCAAAGAGCTGACTTACCTTCGGCTAGGCAGAAACCATTTCCGTTCCATTCCTCAGGGCCTACCTGCATCTCTACTGGTGAGTTTCGAAACAGAGAACTACTTCTGGAGTTAAGGAACATCAAGAAATCAAGATTGCTGTCAAACAATCTTGTTCATTTAACTGCATACAAGTTTGTGGGCTATGAACCAGCACTGGTTTTACAGTACCTGTGGGAAACCAGTGGCACTTGAACAGCAATTACGGCAAACCAAAATTTGAAGCTGCTCAAGTCAAATTTAATTGCATTGTCAAGTAACAACTGCTTCTGTTTATTTTATTAAATGAAGCAAGCTGTACAATTTACTTCATAATCTCTTTGATACTTAGGAGTTGTACCTTGAAAACAACCTGATTGAAGAAATCTCTGAAACGGCATTCAACCACACCACAAACATCAACGTCGTTGTGCTAAGACATAATAAATTAGACGAGTCAAGTATTGCACCTTTAGCCTGGATTAATCACAGGTGTGTGTCCTCAAGAAGTTTAACAACGAAACCAATGTTTAGGCAAATATTGCTCACTTTTGTTTTATAAAAAGCCTATTTTGCATAGAAAAAGAATGAAAATTGAAATAGTAGACATTTGGTTCCAATGAATAGTTGGCGTTTAGCAAATATGTTTTTGCACTGAAAGATTGCATGCTAAAGTGGCGCAACAGTTTAGCACAATTGTCCTTTGGGAGAACTGAAAAGTGGTACATTTTCTAGAAGTGAAAACCCCTTTCTGGACCCCCTCGCCCCCTAAACACATGAACACTTAACCTTTTCTCACTGTGTCTAAAAGGAACCTGGAATCCTTAGATCTCTCACACAACAACTTCTACCTGGTTCCATCCTTTCTGCCAAAGTCGCTGATTCACCTGGTGCTGGCCGGGAATCAGATCGAACGCATTCCAGGATACGTGTTCGCACACATGGAGCCTGGCCTGGAGTACCTCTACCTCTCTTACAACAAGCTGGACGGTGACGCTATCGAGCCAGAGTCCTTCTTTGGCACCTTCAACACTATGACCGAACTCTGTCTAGACAATAACCAGCTTACGTCTATTCCCATGGGAATTAATGAGATGACAACGTTACATTTCCTACGACTTAACAACAACAAAATAAGGTACACTGCTTGCCTCTGATTTGGTCATAATTACCTGTGGCACAATGGTCTGTGACCTTTACACAAATTACATAGCTTCAAAGCAACTTCAGACAATTTATCTTGAAATAAGTTTATTTTCCTTCACAAAAGGCAAATAACTTGTTTTAATTTTAAGGTTTATGTTTAATACAAATAAAAAACAACTTCCCAGTGTGGTAAGAACTTAATTCAAGATTAGGGATGTAATCTGACAATCAGTATTGGCCAATAAATGCAATTGTTTGAGCTATCAGACTTTGTCCAGTTATTTAAAAACTGTCAATAAAAAAAGCATCAAAATTCATGCTGTGTGTGAAGAAAAGGTCTCCTGTGGAATTACTTTTAAAACACTGTAATTAATTATTAATTTGAAGGTATAAAAAAGCAGAACCACCAAACTATCAGTGTCAGTATCTGTATCAGCAGATGTCATTCTACATAATCGGTATTGACACAGAAGTTTGTATTGATGCGTCCTAATTTGTGATAAATTTTCTGGGAAAAAAAAACAGAAAAATTTTGAGGTCACGAGTGTTTTTATGTCCAACAGGCACATATCAGAAGATGCCATCTGTGACCCCTTGAATGAGGATGACTCTCATCTAGTCGCCCTTCGCCTCGAGAACAATTTCCTCGACCCCCGGAAAATCCCACCCACGGCTTTCTCCTGCGTCCGCTCCTACTCTAGTGTTGTGTTAAAGCCTCAGAGGATTAAGTAACTGCAATCTTCTGTGCTATTATTATAAACCACTAAAGACTGTAAACATTAATCTAAGTTGATTCCTTCTGAAACATGCAGTTATCATTTTTCTCCCAAAAAAAGAAAAATTGTCCCAAAAATTGCATTAAATCTCTGTTTGGCATGTTTATTCTGTCTTGTTTTACTAGCTTTTATGAGCTTCTATTTAGAAGTCAGATAAGACTGAACATGATCACCGCCTCGAGGATCATGGCAGAACGCTGTCGTTGTTCGCCCCTGTCTAGACGTGTTTTTGTAAGATGCATGAATCAACTGTATAATAGTTTAAGAGGGAAAAAAAGTAGTAGACTATAACTTTGTATTCTACATTGAAATTGATCTTATTCTTGTCATAACAGTATTAAGTTTGTCTGTCGTAGTGAAGAAAAACAGGATGCTTGGCTTTAAGTGTTTATAAAAGAAAGCAGCCAAAATCAACCTGCTTACATAATGCATTTTTTTTACTAAGACAGGACCAATAAGGACGTTTGCTACTGAGAGAACTCTGATATATAATTGAAAGATATACATACAGTTTTGTATTTGCCTAGTTTAGAATTCAGTGGGAAAACCAATACAGCTTCAATAAAAACTTTTCCTATGTATTTTTCTATTCACATTATCACTCCTTTTATCCAAATGTGAGTGTTAAATTAAACTATTACATACACAGATTTCCTAAAATGTCTATTGTCTTTCTTCCTCAAAATATCCCAGTATAAAACATCTGTGCTTTATAAACGTTCAAGAGAAGTCTTGTGCTAATGGAATCACTGCAGACTGAAACACATTAATGACCCCTGTAAATGATCTGACTATGACATCATAGTCTTCCGCTCCTTCTGAGATTCTTCTAAGAGTTTGAGTTCTCACTCCATCATCGCCAACGAAATGTGGACGATTACTGAAAAATGCAACTGGGGTTTCACTGATTTTAGGCTGCGACTAAAAAGAGGGGAAAGAATAAACAAACAAAAAAACTAAAACTAAAAAAAAAACCTGGAAGGAGAATTATCTCAGAAGCTTTCCATGAAGTTATCCATGGCATCAATGACTCAAGTACTAGTCACATGGCTTTTATTTAATCTTATTTTGAGGGGTAAATAAACAACAGCTGAACAGCTGAACCACCCCCTCCTAGTGTCTGGGTACAGTTAAATCTTGCTCTATATTTAGAGGACAAGCAAAGCTGTGGAAAACCGCCAACATATCTCAAGTGTTTGCAAGGTCGAGGCATTACCAACGAGATCCCACACATCATAACATTACAACAAATACGATTGAAGGCGTGAACAACAAAAGAATTAGAGAAAGATTGAGGGAAATTATTGGTATTTCATCCCTCTGAAACATTTAAGCACATAGATAAATTTCTACCTTTCCTAAACCGATTCACTCTCACATTTAGCCATAGACACAACTGCCAAAAAAAGAAAGCAGATACATATACATGTATACAAACAATTCTAGTAGTATTTGTCATTTTCCAAAAAAACCTTTAAGCCCCGTTCACACCAAGAACGATAACTATAAAGATAACGATATTAGCGTCCACACCAGCGAACGATATCGTCTGATATTCTAAGCGTACATGCGTCTGCCGCTTTAAATTCTTGAGCTCGTTACAGCAGGATGGATTCTGACTGGCTGTCAATTTTTTATCTTTCATCAGCTGGAGAAAAATCATTTTGAAAGTGATTCCAACGATATCGTTTCTCTTTGTCTTTATCGTTATAGTTGTGGTGTGGACTCTGCTATTCTTTAATATTGAGAACGATTTTTAGAACTATATCTTTATCATTATCTTTATAGTTATCGTTCTTGGTGTGAATGGGGCTTTAGTCACGTCAGTATTTATATCGCAAATTTACTTGTGTAACAAATTAAAACTTGATATCAATTTATCTTGAATTAAGTTTTTTTTAACCCCATTGGCAAAGAACTTGTTTTAAGGTTTATGCTTAAAACAAATAAAAAACAGTGGGGTAAGAAAAAGAAACGTAAAACAGCAAAGCTGTGGAAAACCGCCAACATGTCTCAAGTGTTTTCAAGGTCGAGATATTTCCAACATGGTTCTGCACGTCATAACATTACAACAAATAAGACTGAGGGCGTGAAAGACAAAGAATTAGAGAAAGACTGAGGGAAATTATTGGTATTTCATCACTCTTTCTGAAACACGTAAGCATACATTTCTACCTTTCCTGAACCGGTTCACCCTCACATGTAGTGTCGGTAATAGTATCTACATACTTTTAATTTACGGCACCAACTCCACATACCACAAACATTTATTGGTTTGAGGTTGGTTATCATTTCGGAAGGAATGTCGGCCAGTGAGACTCAGGAGAATGAAGGGAGAAACCATGAGACATTGGAACTTCCATCATCTCAAAACCAGCCAAACCCAAGCATATGTGGCGCCACAAGTACTGCCCAGTGAATAGAGAGGGGTCTCGTTTTGTGCTGCTGTAAGCAAACAGCACCGTCTGGAATAGTTATTATCCAACATTTAGGTTTAGATTAAAGGTCCCCCATGACTTGGGAATTACAAAATTTTGTACCATGAACATTGATTCAAAGAATGATTTAGTCACGATAACATGCATTTCTCTTCCTAAAAAGTGAATGATGTAATTTGTGAATTATTGCTGTTTCTGGCAGTTGAATCAATCAATCAATCATTCTACATTGTCTGATGGGATTCATGTCAAGAAAAGCAGAAAGATTTTTTAATGTCTAAGAATTTGAGTTGATGGTTTTTATTTATATTTCCCAATATAAACTAAGGATAAAAAGTGAAAAGCTATTTTCATCTAGCATTTTATATCACTATCAAAACCATTACATCACAAGATTTAATGTTCTATCTAAAAACAGAAGCCCAGAAATAGCTCCACAAATTATGCAATATTATGCACTCTGCCAATGGGTGGTCTCTATTTTATATGGCCTTTGATGTATTGAAATATTTCAATGTAAAGAGTAAGAATATCCCACACTGGCCATTGAAAATTTATCCGTACAAAATTGGCCAAGTTTCAAGTGCTGATGAGAAACATACGGCCGGTAACAATGAGTGTTCAGTGCTAGTTAAGCATCCAGCAGAGCTGCGTACCGTTCCTACCCCTTATTCCCAATCTGCTACTTGAAGCAGCAGCATCTTTTCCATCCCCATTCATTCAAAGATCTCATGCTTTGACGAGTGTTATAGCCACCTTTCAAGCTTTTGTGCACGCTGCATTTAAGGCCCAAATCTCACTCCTGGAGGCTTACTTGAAGAAGGATTACACAGATTCATCAGGTATGCTGTTTTTATCTAATTCTAGATCATGGAAGAGTGATTTCACCTCATTAGGTTTGTGCGAAGCTCCATTTCATATACATAGGCATTCAAAGAAATGTTTGAATAAACCAGACAACATATTATTATATTAATCGGGAGTGTACAAATTCACTTAAAAGTGCTGCGGTGAAACATTTACAGATTAATTCTTCATCATTCAAGATGCTGAGCAACCCAGTACCATGCAACTTTCTCTAAACATGATCTCAGGTGTTTTAAAACATAAATATTAAGTTTTTCATTCACGGTGAAAGGAGAATTCTAAAGTTTCTTTTCTATTTAAAACAATAAAATGTTACCAAATGCAAAAATCATACCAAATGAGTTAGATTTCTGATTAAATGTCTTGTGGATGGTGTCAGAAACAATGTTTTTAATTTTTAAATGTCTATAAACTGTGAGCCACCGTCTTACATGTTGATGACTAAGGCGTCCATAAACAAGATTGCTCTATAAACAATTGTACAATTGCACCTGGTTCATTTGAACTTCTTTTACAAACAATTACAGCAATTATTTACATTTTGCCCTCACAATTATTAATGCTACTGAACTGAATCTGATTCAATATTGTGCAGCTAGAGAAAAAACTGAATAACAATCAAATAACCCCCAAAATATTGCGCAACTATGAGGGTAGTAATATTTCAGGAGCATCTGTAGTTATTGTGAAGTACTATGTAAGTCATTCAATTAGAATATAACTCTCTTTAACCTGTCATCAATTCCTATTGGCCCATTTCATTGTGATGCTCACTAATAATCCAATCAGGACACTTGGGATCCAGTCCACTTTTTTCTTTTTCATCCTGTGAAACATACAAAACAATGTAACATTAGCATGCCAAAATGTTCAATTTGACAAAGCACTTGTGTTCATATTCGCAGGGCTAAACCATTTATGACTACAGATGCACCATGAAAGTACTTTTACTACTCACCCTGCTGACGTTATGTCATACGAAACCATACACGCCTATCAATGTCATGGATTTCATCAAGCATCATGACATCATGCAACAAGATGCGGGTGACTATGATGATGATGACGACGATGACCATTACGACAATTATGATGATAACTTTGTTTCGGAATGTCCCGAAGGGTGTCGGTGCTCAAAGAAAGTTCTGCAGTGTTCAGATCAGGGTAAGAACTTCATCATACTACTTTAAACAACAAAGAAGGTACCAGTCACTGACTAGTCATTTTAGAGGTCAACTTGAGGTCATATGAGGTCAACTTGTATTAAATAGTTACAATTTACAATTTAGTTTTGATGTTTAATTTAATGCACTAACAGCATATTTTAATACAAATACACATTAAGACAGACATCTTAAGATGCATTAAGGAAATATGGAAGCTTGTTTCTGCCGTGGAATACAACAAATGGCAAAAAAAAAAGATCAACTTTTTATCTTGCAATTCTGAACTCGCAATTTTGAGAACAAAAGTCTGAATGGTGAGATATAGTCGCAATTACCATATTTTTACACAAAAAACAGAATTGCGAGATGGAATTAACAGAGAAAAAAGTCAGAATAGTCAGAAGTCAGAATTATAAGATAAAAAGTCACAATTACCTTATTTAATTTTTTTACCTGTGGCAAAAGCAAACTTCCATAAGCAAGCAGACCAAATAAAAGATTAAATAAAATGATATAAAATTAAAAAAAAAGATTCTTTTAAGAAAGTATCTTAAGACGCCTGCATTCTGTTAGGTCCCACTGTGCTCCGTCTTGCTGTTTTTGAATGCAAGAACACGTCTAAGAAACGCATCTGATCGGGATTATAATTACATAGGGTTTCCTTAAGACTAATTTGTCAACTAGTCTTTCAGGCAGCCCACAAAAATGGACAGCTTTGCACATCCCCATAATAAAGAATAGGGTATAAGTATATTAAATCGCATGCGATATTTAATGCGCATCTTGTCAGTAAAGCCGGTTCTGTAATCAGCAGTAAATCTCCATCACGTGCGTGCTTTCACATGGAGCAGCATTAACTACACAGAGCCGTTGTTCACTGACGAGCTGCGCAAAACCACGTTCATATTCGCGCGATTTTTTGCGCAGCTCGTCAGTGAACAACGGCTCTGTGTAGTTAATGCTGCTCAATGTGAAAGCACGCACGTGATGGAGATTTACCGCTGATTACAGAACCGGCTTTCTGACCAGATGCGCATTAAATATCGCATGCGATTTATCGTGCAGCCCTAATTAATATATAGTATATCAAATCTTACATGAATCATTTAAGATGAACAGCTTGTTTGAGGCAATTGAACATTTTGTATCCGTCTTAATGAGAATGATTTTTCGTCTTTTTCTTTCTTTTTGTCTTTATAGGTCTGACCAAGGTGCCAAAGGACATTACTGCAAACACGTTGCTCGTCGATCTCCAAAACAATGACATCACAGAAATCAAGGAAGACGATTTTAAAGGCTTGGATAATCTCTATGTGAGCAGTAAACACCCTCGTTAAATCGTGTTCTTATATTGGGTTTACACAAGGACATCTGGAGACATGCAGTGTAGCGGGATTATGTGGAATGCTGGATGCATATTTGAGTGTTATTGATATTTGCATTTATTGCAGACTGTTTCATACTTGTGGTAAATATTTGCTCATGATTAGTGGTAAAATGGTTAAATGTTCTTGCTGAGCAAGAAAGCTAGAAAGGGAATAAAATACCAAGAATAATAAAAAAGAGCCTAGATCTTGTAAACAATCACACAAAATTATGTTCAGATTTTCCAGAAAATTCCAGAATATTCAGAACTAATTATCCAATAATTTAGTTATTTGTCTGCCAAAAAAACCCAAAAACATTATATATATATATATATATATATATATATATATATATATATAAAATGTTTTGAACTATGTTTGTATTGATGTGGTTGTCATCTACAAAGAATACTTCATATTTGATGTGCAATAACAGCAGAAATTGTTCAAAAAAACTCTGTAGCCAAATAGATAATGCCTATAACTATGTCCAATAACTTTAGACATTTATTTTAATATGCAACAACACTCAATACATCACACAAAACTAGTGTTTAAGAGCCATAAAAATGCATCCAAGCTGTAAAATGTACTGATTACAATTCTGTTTTAAAAATGGCAGATATGTTTATGGCTATATCCATTCATGCAATGTACATTTGTTATTTCCCCTTCTATTTTCGCAGGCCCTGTTTCTGCTCAATAACCAGATATCAAAAATCCACCCAAAGGCCTTTCGCAACATGAACAAACTCAAGATTCTCCACCTGTCATACAACCTGCTGACACAAATGCCTGAGAACCTTCCCACGAGCATTCAGTCACTGCGACTGCACGACAACAAGATCAGCAGACTTCCAAAAGGAGCATTTAGAAGAATGCAAGACCTAAATGTTTTAGGTAGGTCTCCTAAGTGATGATTTTTAAATAAACAGGGTCATGCTAAGCAGTTAGCGCACTTGCTTCAACACATTGAGATGTAAGACTTGCTTCATTTCCCGATCCGATTCCCTCTGTTCTCTCCATCATGACCTCGTTAAAACTGGTTATATAATGAGATAAATGATCTTACATACTATTTATGTCTGACAAGAACAAGCTCACTTCAATCAACTGATCTCCATGTTTCTCCGGTAATTTACAGCTAAAGAACACTCTGCGTCCTAGTGTCTACATTATGATCTGCATTTACAAATTACAGAGATTCATCTGAGAATATGGGATAATATGGTGTTATAGTTAAAAATACGACTGGCAACCAAAATGCTTCTGGTTCAAACCCAACAAGGAGTGATCCATGACTCTTTAAGTCACATTTTTCTATGTAAATAACAATTTGCTTAGAAAAACAAGTGGTTCCCTTTTCTTGCATCTCTAGAACTGAGTGCAAATCCAATTGCAAACAGCGGGATTGAACCAGGGGCTTTTGACGATATGGCGACTCTCTACTTGAGAATAGCTGAAGCAAGGCTTACAGCTATCCCTAAAGGTAAGTATTAGCATGTTTTATGAAAATCAAAAGGCTTTTGCACCTGAAAAAAAAAAAAGTGTTAAAAAGGATCTGGGTCTCATAAGACAAAGTGCTTACAAATTTGTTGATGTAATGTAGCCCTAACAATACTATTACGGTCTTTCTACTTCAAAATTAAAATGTTAAACGTGTTACTTGCCGTTTCTGAGTGAAAACAGTTTCTACACCAAATGTTTTTCAGTGTGAGCACACAAGTCTCATAACTGAGATGTTTATTAATCTAAATCCCACAGATCTGCCAACTTCCCTCACTGAACTTCACTTGGACTATAACAAGATTGCCAAAGTGGAGTCAGAGGATTTTTTAAGATTAAAAAGTCTACAAAGGTAAGGTAAACAAACTCCCCCTTGTGGGTAAAAACAGAACACAACTTAATGACCAGTGACTTTTACAGGCTGTGGCTTGACTTCAATCAAATCAAGTATGTGGAAAACGGAAGTTTCGCTGCTATTACCAAAGTCAGAGAAATTCATCTGGATAACAATAAACTGAAGAAAGTTCCTCCAGGCTTGAACAACCTGAAATATTTGCAGGTAAAACACAAATATGCACGCTATTGAAACATAATGCGTACAGAGATTGAATCAACTTCACTTCCTCTTTTAGGTGGTGTACTTACATGCCAACAGCATCACTTACGTTGGAGTAAATGACTTTTGCCCTTCTAGAACCCGGGCTAAGAAAGCCCTTTACACTAGGATCAGTTTATATGCAAATCCAGTGAAATACTGGGAGATTCAGCCACCCACTTTTCGGTGCGCTTCAAGCCACAATTCGGTGCAACTAGGTAACCACAGAAAGTGAGCAAAACAGTACCGGCGTGCACCATCTTGCCACTGGAGGGCAGCATTATAACTAGTCATGAACTTCATCCTAATGTAATAAATGATCATTTCATGTCCTCTTGGTGATGTACAGAACTTAATTTATCCAAAATCCACTAGTATCCACAGTGGCTACAGATTCGTTACTTGAATTTGGTGAGGATTTCGAAGACTTTGAATTCAAGTAAAGACAGAATCAACTACACTGTGTGTAATAGTTACATAGGTTTTCATTATTAATGTTTACATTGAAATCTTTTCGACATTATAAAGACAGAAGAGGGGTTTTAATTGCATATTTTCAGATCAGGTGCTAAATAAATTTGTTCCCATGTATTACAGGTCTCTAAATAATTTTTGCTTATAAGGTACAACTGTCTAGAATCAAAGAAAAATAAATCAAATTTACAAGGCCAGTTTGTTTATTGTTTTACTTCTTGTATTTTAGAGAAACGGGCATTATTCTCATGGTGCTTATTACCAGTTTTTGTGATAACAACAAATTAATATTGCATGCTAAATTTACATTATATAACTTTTTATTCATTGCCAGTGTTTTCTCTGAAATACTGGACATGGACATTCTTGTCAGATCACAGAAATTCTGAAAAATTGATCTGTATGGACCACAGGTTTGGTTACAGTTTACACAACAGTGTCCCTGACATTTGCAAAACTGTATTGCAACAAGTGTTTTCTTAGCCAGCGGTGCTGTGTTATTTGTTTCCAATTCAGATATTGTTGTTTCTTTAGAAAAATAAAGAAAAATAAAACAGTACATCTGGTTGGCCTCAGAATCTGTCCGGCAATAAGACAAAAAAAACACAGCAGATGAAGACTTGTGTAAGGATTGGGAAAAATCACTGCAACAACTGGAATATAAATAGTGACTGGGATTAATATAGCCAGGCGATAGTGATGTTTTGTTGAAATCATGTTAATTCATTATGTTTAACTAGGGCTACTCGATTATGGCAAAAATCATAATCACCAAATTATTTTTGGTCAATATTGTAATCACGATTATTTAACACGATTATAAGTGGGCCACATGTCCAAAACTTTATACGAGTGATTTATTTAAAGATAGCAATATATATCAAATATATATTTTCTGTAAATAATGTTGCTATGACATCTACATTTTAGATAGCAGAGAAATTTCACACTTCTCGATACCACAGCAGAATACTAGAGTAACTCATTTAAGTAAAAAAAAATAATAATAATAATTAATTAAACAGTAATACAATAAAGAAAAAAAAAACAAAGGACAAATACAATAAAGATACAAATTAAACAAACAGTGCTTAAAGTTTTTTATGCAAGTCTGAAGTATTCAGCTAACAGAAATGTAATAATCGAATGTAAAATAAAACAGCATAGTCTTCATTGTAAGAATTTAACATCTTCTGTTTCTTACAACCCTCTACATTAAGAGTAAATCACTCGCATATGCGACTAAATCTTACTCTGGGCGACTAAATGATGTCTAATATTAGCCAATGGCTAATAAATTCTCAGATTTTACTCTTACTGTTACGCATGTATTTTCATTCTCAACTTCACTGTTGACTTAAGACATACCCGACGAGGGTTTACGTGAATGATCACCACTGTGAGTAAAGACACATTTTTGAATTTTGTATGTTTTTTGTATTTGACCATTTAAGCATGCACCTTAAGCTAAAAGTTGAATTTACATGTCCATGTTCATTTCCGTGTCAGAGCACATGCACAGAAAGCCTCCTGAGTAGGCATGGGACGATAACCGGTTTCAAGGTATACCGTGGTTTGGAAAAGTCACGGTTTCAAAACCACTAAAATTTTCCGTTATACCGTTCCTACGATATGCGCAGTTTTTTTACGTGTCGTCAATGACGGAAAGTGCAGGACTCCCTCAGTTGTGTGCAGCGAAGAGCGTAGCGAGTCACACGACCCCTCCTCCTCCGGTTGGTGCGAGCGGAGTCACCTGTGTGTAGGATGGCTAAGCCTCCTGCCATTGTTTACATCCGTTCAAAATCACGCATTAAAAAAAACACAAAAAAAAAACACTTTGCCACTGTTTGAGTGTTGTACGGAGAGACCGCGCGCGCGTGTGTGTGTGTGACACTCGCGCTCTCTCTTTCCTTATGTGTGTATGTGCACACATCCTCGTACCTCACCGCTCCACACCAATGAAACCGTGATATTTTTATCTAAGGTTATCATACCGTCAGAATCTCATACCGGCCCATGCCTACTCCTGAGGTACAAATTAAGTTTTAAATACACAAATAAATCTAATAAATTTAAATCTAATAAATAAATCAGGCTAATCCCATTTTGTGAAAGTCATGTTATATGAATTTACTGACTTGCACGTGAAGTTTGGGCTTTTATGGAGGAGCGAAAGCGCAAATCGCTGGAGGCCAAAAATCGAAATCCAAACTGTATTTCGATTAATTGCACAGCTCTGTTTAATACTCTATAATTATTGTATACAATTCAAACAAATGTGAACGTCAAAAAGGGTTTCCAAGTAACAGCCATTCTGACAGCCATTTATAAATTCAATCTATAACGGATGCTTTCTTGGGGAAAAATCCTTTGGAATGAAGCATGGCAACTCTTTAGTCCTACAGAAATCAAACCAGTCCTGGATAATGTAATTGTAGCTCAACTTCAAAATTTGGGGATAGTGGGTCTCACTGTAAAAAGGAATGATATACTACAGCAAAACTGCTAGATGTGATTAGACTAATAATCAAAAATGAGCTGATTAATTTTTTATTTTGTGTCCCTCAAACTTAATTTTGGGCCTGAACGGGTTAAGATGGGGGGAAAAAACAACATAGAGGGGTGGAGGCTACAGAGAGAGAGAGGCTCTGCTCAGGAAACATATGGAACAAATCTTCAGGTTGGCCTGATTTGCTGCTGCCACGTCTTGCATACTTCAAAAAAAACTCACAACAGGTTTGGATCATTTAGGATCTCTGAGCCCCAGAAAACACCTGAGGGATTCAGACACAGATTTAAAATGGTTTAAAGCTACACCAATACATCACAATCAGCGTAAAACCTCAGATGTGAACAATTCTGCACAGTAATTTTTCCACTTGTGTGATGAATCAATCATTATGAAATATCTGATATTATTAGATATTACTGTAGTTTGATGCTTCAGATTAATCAAAGTATCAAACTCGTTCTTCAATGTTAAGGTTTTTTTTTTTTTGAGCTAGTGATTGGCCTTAGGGTCTCAAATAGTACATGAGGGTGAACTCTTGCAAACGCAAAGTAAGCTTGTGTAAAATGTGAGCACATAACTATGGAAGAATTGATTCTAGGTCTAGTTTAGATCTTTTTTACAAACACCTCATGCTTTTCCCCCATCCAATTTCCCTCCAGAGTAAATACCTTTGAACCAAGACAGAAAACAACCACCCAGCTTGTTTTTATCAGCCTATTTCAAGAAGGCCACCAGACCACTTCCCTCCTCTGGAACATTTTCCAAAAAAATCTCTAAACACTGTTTTGTTCAGACACACATTTGTGGATTCAGGTTTTTTTTTAAAAAAAGGTTCAAATGGTCCATAAAATATAAATCATGGTACTTGCATGCAGGTAAAACTATGACAAATGGTGTTTACACCAAGACTACTTTTGTGTCAGTCAACAGTAAAACATTTATTTAACTGGAAAAATAGGTCATTAAGATCAATAGGTATGTAAGCACTGCGGTGAAAACTCAAATGTGACTGCACACGTATATATTCACAATTCCTAATCAAGAAAGCACAAGTGTGACAATTAAAATGCAATGCATATGTACATTTGCATATTCCCCAGAAGTCATCCTAATATTTGCACATTGCTAAAGAGCGTTGCCCATGCTTGAGTAGATTGCATGCAACTGCTCATTTTTCCCAAGCCTGCATGGTAAAGTCACATTTTAACAACAAATAAGCCAGGCTACGTTTATCAAAGACCGAAAAATATGGCTTGCCAACACATTTTGTTCCGTTTTCACCCCCTTCCTCACAAAAATGGCCCAAAAGAACCTCTTGGGATCGCAATCCTGACTGTTCTTTTTTTTTTTTCAACCCGCAGTAGCATTCATGATGCAGACACTTCTCAGTGTCTGCCATGTGGGTAGCAGCAAAAACAAATCTTCCAGCTGACAGAATGAGTGCTAAGGGGTCCGTCTAGCCAACTCTGAAAAAAAACGCCACTCTGTAGACGGGTCATGAGAGACCGTCTGTGGTTTAACTCCGATACAGTACAAGCACTGGAAAAAGTAGTCATGTTGCAGAAGGCCTCCATAAAGTGAGCTAGAAATGTCTAAACCAATTAAATTGAACCCACTTAATCATCGCCAATGCATTTTAGGCCAGTTTTGCCGACTGTCATCTTCCTTCTCACTTAATAAAAAATTCTGGAGGAACACTGGCTAGTTCTGGTTTTCATTTACTATATACATACTGTAATATTTATTATATAGAGTTAATATTACACTTTAAATCTTGCATAACATTAGCCGCACTAGTGCAACACCTGTTATGAGTCTGGGTTAAATTTTTACTGTCCACATGCAATAATGTGGACTGGATACTAGGCTATTCCTTCCAGAATTATGTCTGGAAACTTCAACCTCACCTCAACTCAACAAAAGGGCAAAAGAAGAATCAGATGAGACCACGAGGCTTTACTGAGGTCACTGAACACATGCAACCAAACGCTTCCAGAATCACTTCCACAATAAAAGAGGCAGATCTCAATCTCTCCCGAAACGCCTGATGCTGCTGTGGGGGAAACCACAGAGGTAAATCTTTCACGCTCGTCCCAGGAGAAAAACATTTCTCCACTTTAGGCAACATCGTTCAAGCTGAAGGGGTCTCCTGCTGCTGGGTTTCATCTTGGGCGCTCGGTGTTCACAATCTCACTCGGCCTCCCACTCAGAGAATAACAACCCCACAGGTATGACATCATGATTTTAAAGATCGTACACTATACAAGGCTGAGTAACGAAATCAAGGGAGTTACTTTAATTCTGATTTGTGTGAGATTTTATATCATTCGCATTCGTGTCTGCGAAATGAATTGACCATTACTATAAATAGAGGTATATTCATATTCCTCTTAAGTTTTAGCAACCTACATGCCAAAGTCAAGTTCCATATTTAAATGGCAATGCATATAAAACCTTTTTATATCTAAAACTTAGTATAAGGAGAAATAGTTAATTTCAGAATTTGAAAAATGTGCTTAACTAGGCAAGTCTTTTCTCACGTTCAAAGGGCCAATTAAAATGTAAACATTCCTCCAGATGTGGTTTCCAGCTATGAAAGAGATTACTATGATTGATTAATGAAAACGAGCTTCAAATTTACAGAATAAGTCATTATTTAATGGAGAAACATTAAAATCACAGCCAGCAAACAAACATGTCAAAGTTCTGCAGAAGACAAGAAAATTGCTACAGAGAGAAACTTTGTCATACTGAGCAGTTACAGTAGTTAAATTAAATTAAAAAATTTAAACTCGCTGTATTTTTTGGATCACTTTTCTAGCTGCTTTGCCAGCTCATATTATAACTATGACCAAACTACATTTTTTAAGTGTAGGAGAATATTACATCAAATATAAATAATAATCCAAGAAGACAGAGTTCTTTCATATTGCAAGGGAGTGTCCGCCTCTCCAAAATGGTTGTTTGTGTTTAGAAGTGAGAAAAAAAAACATAAATACATATTAATACTAGGTCAGTCAACCACTGAGGTTTCACCTTCAACAGGCACAGCAAAAACCCTGCTGAGATAATTGATCCCAGACATTACAACAGAAGAGAATGCTAAACAAATATCAACATTTACAGAAAAATGTCATATTTCCCAAAGTATGTGCAATTAGAGGTGTTTAGTCTTCTGTCAAAGTACCAAAGCAGAGCAAAAACGTGAATAAAAACTCTCATTTTGGATTATTTCTGCTGTGATCACTTTCTATTCACATTTCTATTTCGGTTTCTTTGTGGAACCCAGTCTAAATTCAATATTTTTGTAATAAAATATTGAAGATATTACTATTATATTGATTACTTCAGTACAATTAAGGCAGTCATACCTAAATGCGTAAAAACACTCTAAAATACACTGGGAGGGAATAAACAAGGTTTAGCATTAGCATTCCTTATAAACTTGTTCTAATGATCAAAATACAATTCTTCTTTGTGTCTGTTCCAAACAGATAAATAGGAAAAGCACACTAAACCATGACACCATCACACATCCTGACAATACTGTCTCTGCTTTTGCTTTCTGGAGTTCTGGTACTTTCTCAAGACTATGAAGCCAACTATTTGGATTACGACACGAATGACTCTTTGCCTGAAGATCCTCGACTTTCTGTACCTCAACAACCTGATTACGATGGCCAATTAATGTATTCGTACGAATGTGCCAGCGAGTGTTTCTGCCCCTCGTCCTATCCTTTTGCCATGTATTGTGACCACCGAAAACTCAAGGCCGTTCCCAACATCCCAAGACACATTCGCCACTTGTACATTCAGCATAACGACATAGAAGACATAACTTCAAAGCCTTTCATTAACGCCACGTCCTTGAGGGAAATCAACCTCAGCTACAACAAGCTCCAATCATCTAAGGTGGATAAAGATGTCTTTAGTATACTCAAAGAACTCATTCAGCTACACCTTGAGCATAATAATCTGGAAGACATTCCTTCTCCTTTGCCAAAAACCCTTAAAAGTCTTCATCTGGGCTTTAATAAAATTTCAAAGATACCAGCAGACGCCACACGCAAGCTTACGAAACTTACAGTGCTGGATTTGTGCAGCAACAGACTAACAGACGCAGGTATTAAAGGAAAGATCCTATCTGACATGAAGAGCCTCATGCAAATCAACATGTGCAACAATAAGCTCAAGTCCATGCCAGCAGACCTTCCAGAATCGATCCAGCAGATATCGCTGGAAAACAACTCAATCGCCTCCATACCGGTGGGTATGACTCCTAATCTTCTGTCCCTTCGCATGCCACACAATAAACTCAAATCCGTTGCATACAATGCCTTTAACCTGTCCAAACTGATGGAGCTCCACTTGGGCCATAACCAGCTCTTCAAACCGTTTTTTGTCCCCAGGACCTTGGAACATCTTTATCTAAATCACAATGACTTTACAGGTAGGATCGAACTCAAAGGTACAAATGTTGTAGACTAAAACATGAAGGTCTCTTCAAGAAATGTTAACTGCATTCTTACTTTACTCAAACTTATCATTCTAATAATGGCTTATGTCTCTTTGCAGATCTGAATCTCTCTCTGATGTGTCCATCACTGGATCTTGGCAACCCTAACATGCTGACCTACATTCGTCTCGACAACAATAAGCTGAGAGGACCAGTGGACTACTACGCTTACAGATGTTTCCCAAGGCTGATAATGATATTTTATGGAAACCAAAGGAAGGATGATGAAGAGGACTCTGAAACCAAAAAATATGAAAAACCCGACCGACCAAAAAGGCCTGGAGGCAACAAAGCCATCGAGTAGACAGATTAGATAGATTTTTGAGATTCGTCAGACATAGTTCAACACACCAAACTATTATTCAAAGTATAAGATTAAAAGAGGATTTATAATATTGAAATATTATTAAAATACATATATTAGTCATTTTAAACATTCAGTTCATTGCTGCTTGAACATTCTATTTGATTTTCTGCTTGCATGGTTATGCTTTAATGCATCTCAATTATCATAAAATGTGGCCAAAATTTAATTGCTATGTACGGAAAGTACAGATTCATTTTTTTTTTCTTTTGCACAATGTCACTTTTCTCTCCATAAATACAATATAAAGCATTTATCTACACTAATACACTGCATTGCAATGCATGTGAATTCCTGCAAATGTAATAAATAACAAAACTCTTGTTTTCTGGTGAAATTACTGTAAATGTTACTGAAGCCAGAAAAAATTAAGGATCTAACATAAAGCAAAAAGAAAAATAAACAATACAGCAATGTTACTGCATGCCAATATAATGATAGCCCATTAGTTTAATGGAATAAACATCTTGTTGAACAAACTGTAACGTATTACCATTTTTGGGCGCTATACTTTAAAGACTCACTAGATGGCGGCATTTATTGGAAGACTTGATATTACAAAACAATAACTACGTTAAAATATCAAAAATTATTATTAAATTTAATCAAAATCACTGGACAAATAAATTATCATTCAAATCAACTGTGGTCGCTTGCTACTAATTATACAGACTTCCGTGACGGACTAGCGGTTCACAACCCCGACTAATCAATAATAAAAATAAGTATTTTTGCACATTCTTACACTCCAGTTTTTTAGTGTAGAGGAATCACATTTAAACATTTGGAATCCTCCAAATCAAGTCATGTGCTGAAGAAACCACCCTGATGGAGAAATGAACCACAGAGGAACAGCACTGTAAAAACATTTCTAAGTATTTGGCCCATTTCCCAGTACAGAAAATTTTTACAGGTTGGCATAATTGTTAACACACCTGTAATGTTATTCATTCTCTATTTTCATCTCTTACATGTTTATTTCGAGGGGCCCTTCGTTGTGTCTTAAGGTGCAAGAAGAGAGTAAAACGGTCGCATGTTTCCTATTAAACATGTTTTTCTTCACTTTAATCTTAAAGTGTCTGTTTAATAGAGGAGCTCTGTTGTTCTTTTGGTTTTAATTAAATGTATCAAGGCAAACTTGTAAATTACACAAACAAACTGAACATTTTTAATCACAGTTCAGATACAGTGATAGACAACTATTACCAAAGAATTTGGAAATTTGGACCTGATCTATCCTAATGTCCTGGTATCTATCCCAATTACCATTGTTTTTGCAGATTCCTGCAAATCTAACCAAGCTACTCTTTGTAGAGTGATTCTAGTGAATTTACTGTAAAATGCTATCAAAGCTGGAAAAGCCTAAAGATCCAACATAAAGTCAAAAGTAAAATGAACAATATAACAAGGCTATTGAGAGATGGACAACTATAATCAAAGAATCTGGACCTGATCTATCCTAATACCCTGTCACATTTCTTTGTTAACATTGTCCTCCCATTGCTTGTTGCTTTTCTTGCTTCTCTGAGAAGCAAAACAGATTAATTAGAAAAATACAGCGCTAAGAAGAGCCAAACATGCCTCAATATTCCAAGAAATCAACATACATAGAATCTCCAAAGCAAAACTAAGTCCTTTTCATTGCCTCCTGCTCTCTTTTACAAACTAATTTTTCCAATGGACCACAAACATGGCCAAACCCTGCAGGAGACACAGTGGCCTGAACAGTTCAGATGGGAATGTGAAGGGTTAAGGTCTGTTTCATAAACTCCCACTTAAGGATCTCCTCTGGCAAGCCTGTGGTGGGGCTTAAAATCCTGATTTGACAGATCACATTTTACTCACAGGCACCAAGAAAATAGCCAACCACTGCCTGCACTGCGCTTCTGCTCTTTAACGTGGCAGAACACATCCCAGAGTCTTTAGATACAATGGGAACGCGGCTGAGAATGCTCATATCAGCAGTCATAGTGGCATCATGGGTGCTCTCAGCATCTGGTGCACACTATCACACTCACAGGCATCACAGACTGGAGGATGTAGCACTTACTGAGGAAATCGATGTAAGGGCACAGAGGAATAAGGTAACCTTTCTGTTTTTCTTCCATGATTGTTATCTTATGCAAAGGCTGACAGAACTAAATACTGCTTGTCCATTTTATATATGCATTTTAATTTTGGGTTAATTTGATTTAATTTGTGTTTAGTTTAATTGACTTTGCTTGTTCCCACTTCAACATTTAACTAAGCCATATATGACACATGAAATCTAATGCAACATATAAAATAGTTACGAAAATTTTATCTATTATAATTACATAATGACCTACAATAAATGTTTTAAATAAACTGCTTTCATTAAAATTTGTATAATGCGAACTATTAAGGAGCAATTCTCACTATTAACTAGTTGCTTATTAGCATGCATATTACTAACATATTGGCTGTTTATTAGTACTTATAAAACACATATTAATGCCTTATTCTGCATGGCCATATTTTAGATCCCTTAATTAGGAAGCAAATTAGGAGTTTGTTCAGGGAAAACTCTTAATAGTGAATATATGTTCCCCATTCTAAAGTGTTACCACACACAGACACACACACATAGATTAACATGTCAAATATATTCAGTATCAAGTTTATTAATTTACTGCATTGCAATTTCAAAAAACAATTATTACTGATTATTAATACAATTAATATTGTACTATGTAACTAATGATTCAAAATTACACGTTTATTCACATTTAAAGTAAGCTAAGTGACTTTTAAAATGTTTTTGCTTTAGCTTAACTAAATTATACCACACGTTTACAGGTTTACATATGTTACATTTCCACCATAAAATCAGATTACTTCCATATACTGATGGTAGGGCTGTGCAAAAAATCGAATGCGATTTTCATGCGCATCTCGTCAGTAAAGTCCTGTGATTAGTAGTAAATCTCCAGTACGTGCTTTCAGATGGAGCGGCATTTACTACACAGAGCTGTAGTTCACTGACAAGCTACACAAAATCGCGTTCAAAATCGCAGGCGATTCATTGCCGATTTTGAACGCGATTTTCTGCACAGCCCTAACTGATGGTTTTGAAACCATACAGCTTTGTTCAAATAAACAACTCAACAGCTGCCCGGCACTGTGTGGAAGCTGTCTGATTAGTCAGCAATCTGTTCTAGAGGAGTTCCCTCAGGCTCAAATTATCCCACCCACAGCTTCACGCTAACTCATGGGGTCAGACACTGTCAGGGTGATTTAACAGATGCCTGAAGACACACAGGTTCAAACAGATGCTCGTCCCAACAAGCCCAAAGAGATGACAGTTATTCATAAACAGGATGTAAAAGTAGTATACTCAAAAAATAAATTGTCATCATTTTCTCACCCTCATGTCATTACAAACCCTCATGTTATGACTTTCTTTCGTCCATGAAACACAAAAGGAGATGACTGTTTTCCATTCATTGATGACGAACAGGGTTTGAAGCTTCAAATCTTCAAAAAGGATGCAAAAGTGCCTCAAAAGTTTCATTAAAAAACTCATGCTTTATTTCACGTAATTCATTTTCACGCAATACAAAAGTTTTCTGTGATGAAAAGGTACAAATTCAAGTAATTCAAGAAATTATTTACAAAAAATAGTCTTTTGGTGCTTGAAAAACTAGCCATGTTTCCGAATGCTACTAAATGATCCAGATACAATGGTAAATAGTTCACTGGATGGAAATACTGTCAGTGAATAAGATAAATGTCAATCTTTTTTTCAAGTAAAGCTCTCAAAATGGCTTCAGAAGACCCCGAATAAAGCTCACATCACTTTTTTTTATTCTTTTATGACAACTTTTATCCAACAGTTATCCTTCATTGTAACCAAATACACAGGACTTTCTCCATCCTTCAGAATTCCTCCTTTTGAGTTCTACAGAAGAAGGTCATACAGGTATGGAAGCCCGTTTCCACTACTGAAAAAAAAGAAATAAAGGTAATTGCAACTTTTTATCTCACAAAAAAGTTTTGAGTTTTTATTTCTCACAACGAGTTATAAAGTCAGAATTGTGAGATATAAACTCGCAATTGTAAGAAAAGAAAATCAGTTTGTCTTTTTTCCCCTCTGAATTGGACTTTATGGGCCCTATTTTAATGATCTAAGCGCAAGGTCTAAAGCGCACGGCGCAGGTGCACTTAGGGCGTGTCCAAATCCACTTTTGCTAGTTCAACGACGGGAAAAATGGTCGGCGTGCCCAGTGCATGGTCTAAAAGGTTTGTCCCTATTCTCTTAATGAGTAATGGGTGTGTTTTTGGGCATAACGTGCAATCAGAGTCTCATCTCCCATTCCCTTTAAGAGCCAGTTGCGCTTGTGCCATGGCGGATTTGCTATTTACACGGCAGAATTTGCAAGCGCAAAGACAGAACGCGTCTCCATATGAGGAAACGGATCTGCTCGTGCGCGAGCAAATAGGTAGCCTAATTCTGATACATGCAATGACTATCCATTATGACATGTAGGCATTTTTATATTTATGTAGCCTACACAATAATAATCTTTTACATTGCAATCCTTTAATTTGTAATATTTGGCATGTTTGTGTGCTGCTGTGCGTCCCTGTGTGTGTAATAAGCAGAGTGTAAGTGCGTTGTGCACCCGCCTATACTAACGCGCTCTTTAAATAACAAAAAAACTACTGCGCCATTGACTTTAGACCAGGTTTTAGTTGGTCAATGGTGCAGTCTATTTCAGTTGCCTCAAAATAGCAACGCGCCAACAATGCGCCTGAACACACCTTGTTTTCAGACCAGCACGCCCATGAGCGCACAAATGGGCGCAAATGCATTTGCTATTTAAACAATGTGGCACAGGACGTGAAAATGATAACTGCGTCGGACTGAAACTACCAAAAAACACTTGCGTCACGCCCATAACTCACAATTGCAAATTTATATCTCACAATTCTGAGAAAAGCAAACAGAATTGTGAGATATAAACTCACAATTGTGAGAAAAAAAAGTCCGAATTAAGTTTTTGAAAAATTTTTATTTAGTGGCAGAAATGGGCTTCCATATGCAGGTTTGAAACGACATGACAACAGAACATTACTATTTTGTTTAACATTAATGCAAAGGCTGGGAATTTTTTTAAAAAACAAGACTAATTATTGACGTTCAACCTGAATGTGGCATTCTTGTCAAAAAAATGTACCAACTAATGAAGCCATTTTACAGAGAGCGACAGATGACATCAACGCCCTTCTGCCTGCCGACACCCCCGATGACTCTACCCCATTGCCGCCTGGAGGAGACCCTTCAGGTAACGAACAACTGACACCTGGTCAACTGTCTGAAAAGAATGAGTGATGGGCTCATTTTAAAAACCACATGTTGCTCACAAGAGCTCTTATTTGTTCATGAGTTATGTCTATGTGAGTGGGAAGTTTCATTAACTTTTCTGTTTTTAATACAATTTTCTACATGTTCCAGACCTTCCAACTTGTTTACTGTGTGTGTGCCTAACTGGATCTGTCTACTGTGAGGAGGTCGACCCAGATATGACGTCAGTGCCTGCTCTGCCAAAGGAGACAAACTACCTCTACGCTCGGTACAACAAGATAAAAAAGATAACAGCCAAAGATTTCGGAGATATCGGTGAGTTCTTCCTGACTTGACTTGCTCTGGCATTCTCGTTCAGCGCCCTTTTCTGTTGGGGGAAAATATACAATCCTTGTGGACAGGATCAGGGATTACCCTTAAGGAGAGCAGGAGGCAAACAGCTGCTTCTTTTCAGAAACAATCCAGAATCCATTTCATCCAAAAGATTTCCAAATGTTAAGGGACATGATATACAAACCACAATGTGATCACAAGAGATTGCGAGTTTTTCCGTTGCATAAAGACATCGATCACATTTCGGAACCACAACATCCTACAGAACATGTGTGTTGACAAAAACTTGCAAATGTGGTAAACTACTCTGTTTGCAGCAGTGCATCATGGGTACAACAAAGTTAGCTAGAGGCCTTTAGGGGACTCATGCATCAAAGGCTTTTAAAAAAAGTTTATTTGATAATTTGTTGAATATATATATCAGGTATTCACAATTGATGCTAATGGAACACTCAATAATAAGGTGACTTTTGACAGCACGAAAAAAGTTAAAAGGAGCATAAAACTTTGAACAAACAAAAACTGCAGTAAGTACGAAAAAAATAACCACGTGGATGGCAGGAGTGTAATTTCCGAGCCAAACTGTCTAACATATGACGCTTAACCTTCACATTATCAATTTAATGCTCTTCTGTCCATTTCCATTCATCTACTATAGTTACTCTGAAGAGAATCGACTTCACTGGAAATATAATTTCTGAGATTGAAGAGGGTGCATTTGCTAAGCTTACCATGCTAAAGGAGCTCTCACTAGCCGAAAACCTGCTGGTCAAGCTACCAATGCTACCGGCGAAATTAGTCTCCTTTAATGCTAATCACAACAAACTGAGGACCAAAGGAATCAAGTCAAATGCTTTCAAGGTAAAGAGCCACAAATTACACTACCTGTTTGAAAACACTTCTAGCCAATGCACAACCTTTTGTTTTGAATTATGTTTTGAAGTGACTTTTTCATTTATAGAAAGAATACCCTACCGAATTGATTTAATCAAGACAAAGACAGCCTTATTTGTTATTATTTTAACCGTTTGCTCTCAAAATTGTTTTGCTCTGACTTCCAGAAATTAAGCAAACTGACACATCTGTATCTTGCTCACAATGAACTGGAGGCGGTTCCTCTCATTCCAGAGACTGTCCGCACACTTCACCTACAGGTTAGAAAGCTGAACATGTTTTGCATGCTAACAAGTCTTCTGCACAGAAATTATACTTTTATTATTATTATTTTTTAATGTAAAAAAAAAACATATTGAAGGAACTCTAACCCCTTCTCTTGCTGTGTTTTCAGAACAATAACATTTCAAGCGTGACTGTGGACACCTTCTGCAAAAGTAACAACACATACTACATCCGCCACAACATGAACGAAATCCGTATGGATGGAAATCCCGTCATCCTCGGCCAGTACCCCAACAGTTTCATATGCCTGCAGTCTCTGCCAATTGGGCGATACCAATGAAAACAGAATCAAAGGTACACCCCAGTGAGAAGTCCTTGGATAGCAAATGATGATGATTAAAACCGAGAAGCAAAAGTCATTCAATCTCCTGGTGCCTGAGCACAGATAAGTGTAAAAGTTAATACCATGAGAACCTGCATCATATATCTAATTATGTAACAGCTGCCCAAACACTTAGATTTCTTCTTGATATTTCTTTGTAAATATCCTACTTTGTAGATGAACCTGAACCACAAGTCTTTGAAAGAATAACTTCATATCCATTGTAAATAACCACTGGAGGCTACTGCTTAGAAAAATGTGAGATCATGAAAAGCTGCAGTCAAGCTTCTAGTATTCCTCAGAACTCTGTGAATTTCTGACACTTTCTAATACTGTTAAATGGTCTTACTTTAGTTGAAATTAAGATGCCTGCTAAGTTAATTAGAGGGCAAGGAACTCATCCCAACTTCCAAGTCACTGATCTTTCCCAGCTGACTTTTACTTTAATGTTTTGAATATTATTTATATGCTAAATGTGTAATTACTACCTATATGTGAACTAAACATGAATAGTGTACAGCAAAACATTGTATGAAATCAACATGTTATGTTTGCTTTTGTTGTTCAAATACACTTTTTTTTTTTCTAAAAACTTGTGACTAGTTTGCTTTTATCTTTTACAACTATGTCAGACTTATAGTTAAAGCAAAAAAAAAAAAAAAAAGGCAGTTCCAAAAAGAGACCAAAACAACTGTCTGCAAATTGCAAACCAATCAAACCCAAAGATTTTGCACACAGAAACTTCTGGAAAAAGTGGGGTAATATTGTTCCATTTAACTGGCCAAATTGGCAGCCATTACAGCACAATGATCCAAGCAAATAATGGAATGTTTTTCATACTGACTCGAAGGCTTCATTCCCAAACTTTCACTGCCATCGAGTCATGGAATTTGTTCCCAATCTGGCATTCAGCAATCTTTCTCATACTTATGAAAGTCTCATGATATATACAGTACATACATATTTCTACTTACAAGAAGAGAAATAAAAGTGGAGAACTTTGTTATTTCATGTAGAATCTTTGAAATATATATTTTTCTCAAAGGAATTAAATAAATCAGGTGTCTTTGTTTTGGATACACATTGGTCTAAATAATCATATTCCTTCTTATTACAGTATTAACTTATTATAAGGCTTTTATGAAAGTTATAAAAACACAAACTTTTTCATTACAAATTAAATTATCAGCATAACAACAACAAAAGTTGTACTACTAAAGTTGTACTGAATACTACCAATTGGACATATCGCGCCACAACCAATCAGAGAAATTTAAATTTAAGTCCCTTTTTGGCAAGTTTGTGTGTAGCTGTGACTAGATTTCAATAAAAGTCACAATTTCTTTCATGATCAATGAGAACTGACATTGCTGTCACTTCTCAGTACTCAAGTATTTGTGCTCATACATATTTGGTTGAGCACTTTATTCCCTGCTTCTATTGCTGGTTACCTGAAAGTGCTGAAACGTTTGACGCCTCTCCTCACATCTCTCAGAGAACGTCCTCAAGGTCCTGAAGAACAAAAGAAGATCTTTTGTGTCCTCCACTCTGCAAACAAGACAGTATTGTTACATTAATACCCCATAACACCCAACATTGTATTGCTCACTTTGGTAAATTCTAATTAGATTGTCTTAAATCAGGGGTTTTCAAAGTGTGGGGCGCGCCTCCCCAGGGGGGCGCCAGAGCATGTCAGGGGAGGCGCGGGGGAAAATTATAATAAATTAAAAATAGAATTATTGAGTTAAATTATTATATGTATTTTTTATTATAATTCAATGTTTTTATTTAAACGATACTAAAAAATAATAAGTCAAAAATATGAGAAAAATGTTTCACCCAGAAGGCCGTAGCTGTGAATATGCCTATTAATACAATGGAGCGGTTTCTGAGACCTCCCGATTCAAAGCCTTCAACTTCAGGGCTTAAACCCAAAAGACGACGATATGATATTCAGTATTTGAGTTTAGGATTTACGTGGACAGGACCAGCTGATGAACCACGACCTTTATGTGTGGTTTGTCAAGATATTTTGGCTAATGACAGCATGAGACCCACAAAACTTCGGCGCACACCTTGAAACCAAGCAAGTTGAGGTAACTATAGCAGGAAAACCTCCAGAATTTTTCCAAAGAAAACTTCAAACCTTTCAAGGTCAGAAAATGTTTTTGATTTTGTCAAATTAAATGGAAAGGCCACTGAAGCTTCATATCGCGTTGCATTGCGTATTGCCAAGGCAGGCAAAGCACATACCACTTGAGAGACGTTAATTCTACCGGCAGCAAAAGACCTGTGTTCCGTGATGCTAGGAGAGGCAGCGGCTTCTAAGATTGATTCTGTTCCACTCTCTGATAACACAATAAGTCAGCGCATCTCAGACATGGCACAGGATGTGAAGGAGAAAGTCAGACACAGCCCATTCTTTGCACTCCAGATCGACGAATCCACCGATGTGGCCAGCTGTGCTCAGCTGTTAACATATGTGCGGTATGTGAAAAACATGGGGAGGGGGGCGCCATTGGGTAAGTTGTGTCAAAAGGGAGGCCCACTGTCTTAGACTTTGAAAACCCCTGTCTTAAATTATTTGATTAGAAAAAATAATGACAGGGAAATATCCTCCTTGATGTAAAATTCAGCATACAATGTAGAAGGATAAACTGTGTATTTGTGTTTAATCCCATTCACAGGCTGACATTACGAGACATTTTGAGATTTTCCATAGATTTACCAGGGGCCCAGAAACTGGCACAGAATGCAACTTTCCATGACTCTGGAGTCTTGTCTGTGAAAGGCCGGTGTTGTAATGTGTGATGGAAAAATGTTAAGTCTCTCAAAACTAAATGGATCCACTCCAAGAGTAAAAGACAGCAGCTTAATGGCAAGAGTTGGAGAAAAGGCTCCCTGAGAATATCTAAGCACCAGACAATTAATGTACACCTTAAATTTTTTGGATTTGGGTGAGCTGAAAGTTTACAAACATTCATCAGCCATCTGGATTGACTGATGTCTAGCGCGGTTTAAAAGAAACCCCAGACAAATCACCCTCGCCGACGGATCTCATTTTGTAATCTGGGCAAATTTCCATAATATGCATTTCAGATTTGTTGATTGGGGACCTTGAATCTGAAAAAGTCATTTTAAACCACGCTGTCCTAGAATGCTAACCTTTTAAGTTCAACAGACCAAACATACTGAATGCCAGGATCGCTCTATAGACCGATAATAGCAAATCAATGTTGGGCTGCTTTGTATAATGTCACTAAATTTGTCCCTTCAGTTTTTCTCATTTGACTGGTTATGCTGTGAAGAACCTGTGGTATGTACTAATATTCAACGTATAGGTTCCAAAAACCTGTGTGGTTGTGCTTTGTTTCAAACTTCACACTTGTCAAAAATCAAAACATCAACAACAGAACCAAAGTTGCAAACATAGCTATAGAGGATACAGTAATGAAAGCACAAAAACTTTCTCCCCAGACATGCCTGAATCCACTTATGTACCTGACCACAAGAGTGCTCAAAAAATTCTTAAGTTTACATGGACCATAATGGTTATAAAATGCGTCTTCCTGAGTCGCAGAGACAACTCAAGACTTATGCGAGAATCATTATCTCCAGTATTTTTCCGACTCTCTCGTGCCAGGACTCTCAGACCAGACAATATGATCCAGATGCACATTCAGCGACCAGGAGGCTAGCTGCACTTTAGAAAAGGACCCAAACAAATCGCCGCCAAAACAGCAGCATTACTTCAAAATTTGTCATCCCAGCCAAAAAAATCCTGTGACTAAGTGGAACAACCACAGAAGATCCTATAGTCATGTTTTTAGAAAACAAAACTCTGAAATGTAAAGAAATTAATTGGTAATTCAAATGTATGAGTGTAATGCATTTACATTTCAAGTAATATTATGTTGATTGAGAGATCAGTGGTAATCAGAGTGTCGTTGGTTTGAATCTTTGGAAATGTACCATAAAGCTACAGATACTGTTTGACATGAAAGGATAAATCTAGCAGCAGAATAAGTTAACCACAAGCATGAAGATTCAGACCTCAGCTCTCTTTTCAAGTATATTGCAAGTATGATGTACAACACAATCTAAATAACCTAACGTTCTAATTATCTCGGCTGTGTTCTCTGTGGATTGCTGGATACATCAACATCAAAAGGTGTTACTTTAATGGGAAGTGTTGTGCTGTACTCGTTAAAGTAATAATAGAAGACAGAACTGCACTTCAGACCACAGGAATTTTATCACTCTAAACCAACATATAAAGCAAATTCAAAGGTCTCTCTGGTGGAGTTGCCTGTACAGACTGTCCTGATTCACACAGTCCAGAGTGCCCTTCAGGTAGTCCACACGTTCACTTTTTACAGTGCACACTGTGGGGTGCTGTTGGCTGTCAATGACTTGCTGGTGCCATTTGTTGACAGTTTAATGAGCGGGACATGTTACGGACCGTCAACACAGCACTTTTAAACATTAAATCCACACATCATTATGTGGGGTGCAGTGTTCTTCTGGACTCAACTGACTGAACCTCATTAAAGCACCAGAAGAGCAACCATCTATAATTTAGAAAGAGAGTTTACTCCACCAACATAAAAAAAAAAACATGCTTCTGCCATGAAGCTGCTCTGTAGGAGCTTTACCACAAATATAGAATACAAAACAAACAGAACAGAACAAAAAAAAAGCACAATACAGCAACAGATGACAATAGAATAGAACAAAGCAGAACAGAAAAAATATATATATGGGTAAAATCTGTGAACAAACTTTGAAGTTGCTTGAGATAGTCTAGCCTGAAAGTTGTTAGCATGTTTTTAACATGATTCTTATGTTGATAGCATGTTTCTAGCATAATTACCATGTTGCTAACAGAACTGAACAATAGAACAAGACTGAATAAATCACAATAGTGCAGAAAACAACAGAACAGAGTGCAACAGAACAACAAGGAAAAAACACAAACTGAATAGAATACATTAAAAAAAACAACAGAATACAATAGACAACAGCAGAAAATAGAATACAGCCGAAAAAAAAAAGACTAAACAGAATAAACTAAAACCAACAGAATAGAACACAACAGAACAGAATAGAATACAACAGAACAGAACTGAATACAATAGAACAGAAGGGAAGAAATAGGCAGCTACCACAGATATGGACCACATGCCTAATGATCAGAGACATTTATGTGTTAATTTGGCCTGGACCAGAGTATGTGAGCGGAGTGGAGCGGCAACAATTTCACCCTCCGCGCTCCAAGCATTCAATAATCACTCCGCTCCGGGTTCACCATTTCCCGCTCCCGTTCCACTCCTCGCTCCACTGATCAGAAACCGCTCCACGGCTAAATTATTTCACTATGCTTGAAAAATCAAAGTTCTGTTCAGAAATTATATTAAACGAAAAATAAATGCATAATACTAGAAGAATAGTTTTAACATGGTTTATTGGAACACTACAATTAGCCCAAGTTCATATTAAATGACTGCTTAACTCGCTTAGCTTACTTGTCTGTGCAACGTCTCTCTACTATGGCGAAGCTGAGGGTAGTTACTTCAGAAACAGAAAGAATATGGTGTAACTTTTCTGTTTTTAAGCTGATAAATCACAGGACAGCGTTGACCAAATTTTCTTCATTCCTGAATGTATGTGCGCGATCTGTACGTTATTTGCGAGCTTGTGTGTTCTGTCGGTGTGCAGCAATGTAGAAGCACATTCGTTTCGAGCATTGATTAACAAACTGTACAACTAGAGTTGCCAACTTTAGAAAATGAATACACGGGACAATTTTGTAAATACAGGTGAGTGACCGTGAAGAGTTCAGATGCAAAAGCCTCTAAGTGCTGTCTGAAATTTTGATCTAAAATTAGCATTTTCATCAGGCTCCTATGTTTAGGTTCAGTAATGTTACTCTAATTGCAATGTATAGGTCCTTTTCTATTGCATTAAAGTGAAATAACTGAACATAAATATAGGAGCCTGATAAAAATGCTCATTTTAGAAGAAAAAACGGACGGTACCATATAGAGACGGTACCATATAGAGGCTTTTGCATCTGAACTCTTCATATATGAAAATGCATATTTTTCAATGAAAGACAGCTTATACAGTGGTGTGAAAAAGTGTTGGCCCCCTTCCTAATTTCTTATTTTTTTGCATGTTTGTCACACTTTAATGTTTCAGATCATCAAACAAATTTAAATATTACACAAAGATAATGCAAGTAAATACAAAGACGACTTCCCTTACTGATCACGTCTCTTGCGCGGCGGGATGTTGGACTCATGAAAAATAATCACGTTGTTTGTATTCACCAAAACTGATTTATTGAAGTCAAAACACGGACGGAATTGGCGTCAGCGCTAGCGCCGCTTGCTGTGAGGCGGGAGCGACGAGCCGGCAGAGGATTCCGCAGCCTTCCACGACCAGTTATGTTCACGATTTCTGATTTACTTAACGTATACTGCGTGAGGGAGGCTGTGGATGATGACAGGTATCGGTGATCATTCTCAAGTGATCAGCACCGCTGCTGTTGTATCAGTCAGTGGTTAGATTAGCGTAGCAGTCAAAAAACGGGACAAGGGAGGTCACGTATGGGACAAATCAGTTAGGCCCAAAATACGGGATGGCTGGCTATGTACAACTTACAACATGCTTTAACTTCCCGCACTCGTCCATCGCCATTTCACCTTCAAATGTGATCCAAATATCTGTCAAGCTAACTAATTATGTTTAATGCGTGAGTTGGCATAATTTGTGCTCGTGACGGAGCGGTAGCGGAGCGGGTGAAAACCTCAACACTCCGACTTTCAAAGAATCCGCTCCTAGCTCCAGGCAAAATCACACTGCTCCACTCCGCTCACATACTCTGGCCTGGACCACGAATAAACAAATCCTTCAGCTGCAAGCATAACAGAAATCCCTCAAACACATAAACAAAGCCATTATTTGTCTAATGATGGAATATTTAAAACAATAAAATAAAATAAAGTAAATATTTTTGAGGTTATGTGGTATTTCACTTAAACGCTGCCTCATATGAAGGATTCTCAAGAGTACATCACTGTCAGTCAATCAGTCGGCAGCGGATCTAACCTGATCTCGCAACACTTGCCAATCAGAGAGATCTGATGAGAAAATCAGATCTCTGCGGGAACTCTCTCACATCGTGTTAACAACAGCTGGTCAGGGTTCACTCAGCATCCAGCTAATGAGCCACTTTGATACTTTTTTTTCCTCTTATATGAAGTTTTGTTTGAATTTGTATCTTTTTACAAGACTAACATAAAGCAGAACACTCTTCTATGGTGTCTGGGAATTCACTTGCCTGATGTTTACTTACACTGTAGGTTTTATGTTGTGTAACCTATTACGCAACCTGGATTTTCTCCAAATGGGATTTCTGTTGATTCAATTATGTAAACAAGCAAGATGCAACATTTTGTGAAGAGCACAAATTATCCATGGAATCCACTTACCTTTAAAAATAAATGTAAAAAAATAAATAAAGTAATAGACCACCCAAAAATGAGAATTTGCTAAAAAATTTACTTACTCTCAGGCCATACAAGATGTAGATGTGTTTGGTTCTTGATCAGAACAGATTTGGAGAAATGTAGCATTACATCACTTGCTCACCAATGGATCCTCTGCACTGAATGGGTGCCGTCAGAATGAGAGTCCAAACAGCTGATAAAAACATCACAAAAATCCACAAGTAATCTACACGACTCCAGTCCATCAGTTAATGTCTTGGGAAGTGAAAAGCTGTGTTTTTAAGAAGCAAATCCATCAAGGCATTTTAACTTCAAACAGTCACTTCTGGTCAAAATATGAGTCCAGTGAAAAAGTCCACCCCTTGTTGTCCTCTCACATCAAAATCCACCAACATATTTGTTTAGAGCTGTTTTGGCTTGTAAACGGTGCTTGAACTGTGTAGATTTCTCTCCTGATTCAGACAAGACCATTTTTTCACTGGAGATAGCAATATTATGAGTATTCATTTATTTTATATTTTAGCCAGAAACAATGGTTTAATATTAAAAATTTCCTAATGACCAATTTATTACAAATATGCAGCTTTTTACTTCACAAGACATTAATTGATAGACTGGAGTGGTGTGGATTACTTGTGGATTTCTGTGTTTTTATCAGCTGTTTGGACTCTCATTCTGACGGCACCCATTCACTGCACAGGATCCATTGGTGAGCAAGTGATTTAACTTTTGCTACATTTCTCCAAATCTGTTCTGATGGAGAAACAAACTCATCTACATCTTGGATGACCTGAGGGTGAGTAAACTTTCCTTAAATTTTCCTCAAAATTCCTTAAAATACAAACACACCAATGATATTAAGCAGTTACCAATCATCACTCTACCTGGACACAAATGCAGAGAAATCTTTGAATTCAACACCATCCACAACGATATTGAGCTCTGTAACTCTCCTGAGCAGAGCATCACCCTCCTGTAAAAAAAAAACACTGAGAATTAAACAATATCATAAATAATCTTAATAAATAGCCTTAAATTGATCTGCATTTATTCTATTACCTGTCACGAAACTGATGGTTTATGGGATTTCCTCTCTTCAGGAAAGAAACTCTCATCTTTTTTATTGTGAAAACTGGAGCACAAATCTGCTTTCACTTTTTTATGCGCTTTATATAATGCTTCAAGTTTATTCTTGACTATTGTCATGGTAAAGATTTTAAATTTTAACGATTTTTTTTAAACATTTGCTGCGAGTCAGCTTTAGATGTTCCAACACAAATAAAACCTTCATCTTCAGAGTTATATGTTGATTTTCCATGGGCTGCCAGTTTAAAATAACTCTAAAATAATTTTTAAGGGTGCCATCAGTCACCAACCAACAGTTCTATTCTGAATTATTTATTACAACTTTGTAAATATTTGTGCTAAGGAGGTCCCTCAAAGAACTGGATTTATGCTTGTCATGAAGATTTCAGAGAAAGAAGAAGAACTAGAAAAACTATAAATGCCGAATCTACTCCATTGAAAAGAGTTTGTCTACTGCACAAATCTGATGTTGAAATGACAAAGTCTCGGTCAAAATGGAGACATGCTGCCCTCTAGTGTTGAGTATAAGAACAATCATGGCAGGCTTCACTGGTTCTAATAACCATGGACTTTATGTGGTTTAAATGATTGTAGGTGAAATGTGAGAATTTCAGTACTTGACTACATTTTCTGAAGAACACTTAAATGGCGCTTTAAAATACAAAACATAATACTCATCACTTACCTTTTTCCTTAACAAGCCACATGATTTGAGGCATTATACAGACTATATAGAGGGTTCAGGATTTAAACAAGCCCCTAACACTAAGGCCCAATCCCAATTCTATTTTATACCCCTTCCCCTTGTCCCTTGAAACTGAGTGAAAATATTCCCCTAAGAATTGGGACACCACTACTATGCGGTCACACGGCATCATACGTCAATACACACACCTATGCTGGTGTGAATTAGAGCCTTTAATTATAAATACTGAATCGCTACATTATATTTTGCAGCAACAAGAGGATAACATTTTTTGTTTTTGAAGTAAACTCACTCTAAAAAGAGAAACGCACAGACGTGCATACAAGCAATTTTCATCTCTCTCTCTCTCTGTCTCTCTCTCTCTCTCTCGAATTGGCAATATTTGAGAAAAGGGTTTAGCGATTTATAATTATTGGAGGGACTAGCCCCCCTCAATGTCTATGTTGGTTATCGCCCTGATCAGACATGAAAATATGTTGTGGCACTATCGTGCAGTCTGTAATGATATGACGTTAGCAAACTTTAGCGATTTTTTGCAAACATTTCTTTGAGTAACATGACCGCAAATATGAACTCACGATTGAAAGTAACATAAAACAAATTATTTTCGTTAAAATCTTTATTAATGCCCAAAAATGCTTACATTTATGTGTCTTTTTGTTCGCTCGCGCAGCCATGTTGCTTCTGTAGCCGGTTTATGCTGAGATAATTCATACCCCTTCGTTTGAAGTGTGGTCCCGAAAAATCTTCGTTTGAAGGGCTGTCTGGCCCTTCCTTCCCCTACCCCTACCCCCCCCAACCAAAAGAGAATTGAGACACCCCTACCCCTTCATGTGAACGCACGCGCGAAACAGAGGGGTAAGGGGAAGGGCTAAGGGGTAGAATTGGGATTGGGCCTAAGTATGAGAAATCATAGCATGCAGAACTAATAATTAGAGAATAAAACCAAATAGTAACTGATTTACAGCATCCTAAAATGAACTTTGTAAGTTTTAAGGCCATGGCCTGGTTGCAACAAAAAATAGCAACGTGTTTGTAAGAAACAAACCATCATTAAGGCATTTTAACTTTAAACCATTGCTTTTGACCAAAATATGAGTTCATAATCCATAATATTACTTTCTCCAGTGAAAAAGTCCATGTGCATTTTTCTCTCCTGTTTAAACCGAGACATCTTTTTCACTGGAGAAAGCAATTTTAAGGACAGAGAACTAGTACTTAGCCAGAACCAACTGTCTTGATGGATTTGTTCTTTGAAAACACACGGCTTTTCTCTTCACAAGACGTTAACTGATGGACTGGAGTGGTGTGGATTACATTTGGATTATTGTGTTTTTATCAGCTGTTTGGATTCTTATAATGACGGCACCCATTCACTGCAGAGGATCCATTGGTGAGCAAGTGCTTTAATTCTAATTACTCCAAATCTGTACTGATGAAGAAACAAACTCATCTACATCTTGGATGGCCTGAAGGTGAGTCAATTTTCAGGCAATTTTCATTTTTGGCTGAACTATTCATAAAAAAAACACCAAAACTCATAAAACAAATTATTACTAATTATATTACTAATTATAACCAGCTGCAAGGCCGTGAATATCTTAAGCCCTAAAGCACACAATCTACATACACTCATCTGGCAGGAGGAATATTTCAAACACCCTGCTTTGCAAAGAAGTATCTATTTTGCATGCATTTTGAAAGTGTATGTTAATTTTAATAAATAATACCTGTGTTAATACTATTAAGTGCACGCATAAATATTTAGTGACTTCTTTGTACCTGAATCTCAGTCACTGCAAATTCAACCTGGAACAAAAGTACACTGCAGTGACCTGCAAGTCTGAGCTGCTGTACAAGTTTTCTTTCACCTGAAGAGACAACAGAAGTTAGTAACATTTAAATACAACCCAGAGAATTTTTTTTTTCAATAAACCGATAAATTATACAAATTATTTTGCAGTTAAAAGCAAATTTTAAAAACTCACTTTTGTGCAATGTCTTTACAAAACACTCATTTAGAGCAATCCCATTGATTTCTGTCTGTCGTCTGAGGTCTTTTTCCAGCTCTCTGACTTCTGTGATCAGCTTTGAAAGAGTGGGTTTCTGTGCTCCTCCTCTTTCCTCAAACACTGACTTTCTGAAAGAGGAAAAAAAAATGTGAAACCCTAATGTAATTCCTTTTGTCCAGTCCTCAAGTGAACCATTTTCATTGTGGTTATCCTTAAAGATTTCACATCACAGAAAGACTGTGTTTTTTGGTTTTTTTTTTTTAGCTTTTGTCCAGTTTACACTGCTATATGAAACTAAACAAAATCCATTGAAAGGTAGTCCGTACTAACAGTTCATGCTGTAGTCGATCTCCATGCTCTATGAAAATGGACCGTAAAGTCTCCTCCTGTTCAGCCTCCAGCATTTCAATTTCCTGCTGTAGCATCTGGATCTCTTCTTCATATTTCTGCTCCATTATCTTCCTCAATCTACTAAAAAGCAGTTTATGAAAATACAAAAATAGAGAGAGAGAGATATTACATAATATACACATTTACATAATATACATATAGCCTAAATAACATTTGCATGTCAGAATTATTTTAATATGCAAAGGTTCTAATTAATCAGCTCAAGTCAAAAACCTTATCTTTTAAATTATCTAACCAATATATAACATTTCAACAAAATATACAACAAACAGAAATAGATTTCACCGAATACATTTATCATTACACTCTGTAGGAGACAGTTCATGTCAAAAACGCTTTTATAAATGTATCACAAACCGATAGATTATCCTACCAGCTGTCCATATGTTAATTATACACCTTTATATTCCTTTATATAGTTTCATAACGATATTTTGAGTGTAAATCCGATGACAGGAGCTCGACTTGGTCAAATCAAAACATTAATCAGAAGAGAGTTCACTGAGGTAAAGACATCTAAAGTTGTAATGTAAACCTGTTTGTTATTTCTTATATGGATTTAATACTTTGTGTAGAACTTATATCAACCTTAAAATCGAGTGTTCAAAGGAATAAACTTACTTTAATCTACTCATGAAAATGAAAACCGCGACTTCACGATTCTGACTGATTCAACTAAATCCCGCGTCAACACGGAACATACCAAATGAGATCTGCAGGGGTGAACCATATCCAATAACACACTAAAACATTTGAATATTCATCTAAATAGCATTATTATGAAGCTAAGCTGTTATAAACTGGTCTATTTATGCCTATAATCCTCAACGTGCATGAGAGAAATCGGAAATTTGTCTAATATTACTTTTCTTTACTGTTTTGTCGATGGAACTTTCCATACCCTTCGCAAGCGGAACCAAAACCACGTCCACGGTGGCACTGCGGAAGATTTACAGTGTAACATCAGTATATACATACATGTGAATCTTTGGCATGATCGTACGTTTGTTTAGCGTTTGTAATAATACTTTTATTCTGCCTTAGGGAATATTTTAGGAACTGTTTAACTATGAAATGTTAACGTAAGATATTGAGAAATTGAGATCCTACGGAGTGTACTTCTGTAATTATATGTTCATGTGTCTCACGGTTTTAAGATATAATTTACATAATGTGATAATTGTTGTAAGGGTGTTTTTGCAAGTTGAATTGAAATGAAGATGAAAAATAAAATAATTAGTACTCAAGCTTGTGTAACTTACATGGCAAATGGTTATCGTTATTATACGGATATACGAGTGAGTGAGTGAGTGAAGTGACATGTGGCCAAGTATGGTGACCCATACTAGGAATTAGTGCTCTGCATTTATCTCATCCTAAGTGCACACACACAGCAGTGAACACACACATACGCCGTGAACACACACCCGGAGCAGTGGGCAGCCATTTTATGCTGCGGCACCCGGGGAGCAGTTGGGGGTTCGGTGCCTTGCTCAAGGGCACCTCAGTCGTGGTATTGAAGGTGGGAGAGAGCGCTGTACATTCACTCCCCCCACCTACAATCCCTGCTGGTACGAGACTCGAACCCGCAACCTTTGGATTACAAGTCCGACTCTCTAACCATTAGGCCACGACTTCCAGTCGTACAGTTCTATTCCTAAATTTAACGTTACATAACTTTCATGTTCTGCAAGGTGTTTATTATATAAAAATATATATTATTTCATAATATATGCAATAGTTATAATTATTATAAAAAATAAAAAAGGGATCCTAACATTGTGTGGAGACTCCTTGAGCAACAATTGTTTGTAACTTGTGAAAACTGGTTGTACAGTCAAGATGCGTATTGGTAGTTATTTTGTTTCCCAGAATGCTCTGCAGTCTGCATGTTTGAGTTTTTTCCAAAATAATTATACAATGTTGAGTCCAGCTTTGTCTCTGTCGAGTGACAGTTGTAGATTATGTGTGTTTTGATGATACACAGACCGGGTTGATTGCATGAAATCTAGCCATGAAACGGTTGTACATCGGTGGTCTCGGGCACACTGGGTCTGAGAAGGACCTCAAAGTCAGATTTGGAAAATTTGGAGATGTGTCAGATGTGGAAATCATTACGAGGAAAGATGAGAATGGTTGGAATTCTGCTAAAAACCAAAGGACATCTGACTGCTAGATGCCACAGAATTTTTGAACCGATTTTAATGTAATATTTTTATTGCATTAACTGGGTACCCATTCAATATTATTCACATTTTGCGCAATATCTTTGTGATCTGTTTGCAGGAGCTCCTCTGAAAACATTTCGCTACATCAACATAAACATCACAGATGCTGAATACAAAAGATGTATGTACAGTTATATAATAAATTAAAAATGTTTCCGTGTCATGCAGTAAATCAATTTGCTTTTTATACAGGTGTAGGCATCTTAAATAAATCCACATGGAAAGGTGGAACCTTGCTTATTCAGTTGGCAAAAGAAAGCTTTCTACATAGGTAAAAACTTTCTTCAACCAGTAAATATTGGTTAAACTATTTGTTGCTATATACTGATTCTTTATATGTTTTTTAAGACTTGCTGAGGAACGACAGCAACTGGTTGAAAAGACCAAGACACCAAAGACCATCCCTCAGGATCCCCAATTATTGGACTCACTTAAAGTGGCCGGCGTTGAGAATTTCCACATGAAAGCTGCCGTTCCAGGAACAAAAAAATTCCCGGCCATAAGGTCCGTGTCTATGATTTTCTTTTGCTAATAATATTTGTCCAGTTGTAAAAATGGCCAGATGCTGATTTAACATTGATTTTGTGTTTATCCACTCTTCCAGAATTGGGTCGTGAGTAAATTTGGGAGGGTACTTCCTGTCCTGAACCTGAAGTATAAAGGAAAGAACAAGATATCCCTTTCCGTGCATTTGTCATCTTCACCCTTTCTTGTCTGCTGACATTGTTTTTTTGTAGTGAAGTGCCATTTCAAATTTGTATATGAGGGATCATTATGAAGAGTAAAATGATCATGCTTTCAGTGTAATTCACTATCTACCCTTAAATCTTGAATACGTCTTCAAGTATGATCCATCCAAACACTGCCACATCAAGAGACTGGAGGCTGCGGATGACGTCACATCAGTGTCCAAGCTGACATGGGAGCTTGAAGGTGGAAACGATGAAATCAGTAAGAAAAGGAGAGGAGAGTTTCCAAAGCAGAAACCGTGTCCCAAAAGATCCAAAATAGACTTGAGTTTGTTTCTTGGTAATTTGGCTCAAAGAAATGCAAATAATGCGGCTGCCATTGAAAACAAAACCAAAGTGGCGATCCAACAAAACGGACTCTCCGCTACAAAGACGGGAAAGCAAAAATCTGTTTGTGTTTTGGACAACGAAGCCGACTCTGAAGACGAAATCAGAATGTTGGTTGCTCAGGAACATTTGAGGAACCCAAAACAAACCTCCACAGAGGATGACGACGACAATGACAACCTGGAAGTGGTTGGAGATGATTTTATTGTCAAGTCTAACGTTTTCTGGGGTGGAGTGGAACAAGAGTCCCTACTAACTTCATCAAAAGACGATGAGGAATACGATTCTACGGACACAGATGAAATACTCACCCAGAGAAAGACCCAGAAAACACAAGGTCAATCTACACCAGCTAGTCCAGATTCCTCAACAAAATCCAGTAAAAATGTGTCTTCATCCACATCTGATGATGATGATGTTAGCGTAGATTCTGATTATGAAGCAATGATGGGGAACTGCTACCGTTTAGATCTTTTCCTAGCAGACTTGGAGCAGCTAGCTAAAAAAGCAGAGGTGATTTCAGATGATGAAAGTGTCGAAGAAACCAAAGAAGGCCCCAAGTGCTCCACCCAAAAGAACAGGCAATAACCCAGAAGATATTCTCGCCTCGCTTCGTGGAGACGCCACCTCTGAGAAAGAAAAGAAGAAGAAGAAGAAGAATCAGGTAAACACTGTATCTCTTCCTGCTTTCATTGGAACGAAGGATCTCTTTGGAGGTCCAGAGCCCAGCCTGAAAAGAGTTGCCCAAAGTATAAACTCGCTTCGTGGAGACGCCACCTCTGAGAAAGAAAAGAAGAAGAAGAAGAAGAAGAATCAGGTAAACACTGTATCTCTTCCTGCTTTCATTGGAACGAAGGATCTCTTTGGAGGTCCAGAGCCCAGCCTGAAAAGAGTTGCCCAAAGTATAAACTGTGAATCTCCTAAACAAGACCTGAAATTGAAAGAAAAAAGCATCTTAGAAAATACAAGTCAACCGCAGACTTCAAACCGTCCATCTCAACAGGTAATGTCCACTTTAAAGGTAAAATCAACCTCAAAAAACTGGAGAATAAAGCGTCCATCTCAGAAGATGATTCTTCTAGTGAAGAATCAGAAAGCAGTGGTAATGAAGATGTCTTCACTTCTAAAGCATCTTCAGCGTAACAATCGGTAAGAACCATCACTGAAGCCAAACTAAGGACTGTTAGGTCTAATAACTCAAACACCCCAAACAAACCCAATCAGACGAAGACCTCTAGATCCTCCAGCAGTGACTCTTCTAGTGAAGAATCAGAAAGCGGTGAGGAAGATGGTAATGCTAGTCTCCATTTCTAAAACATCTTCAGCAACACAATCGGCAAGAACCATCTCAGAAACCGAAGTAAAAACTGTTAGCGCTAATAACTCAATCAAACCCAAGCAGACTGTTTCACATCAAACATTTCTTCACTCAACTGTCATAGACACTCGGAAACAACAGCAGGACAACCAGAAACGTCTCGCGGCGCTGGAGCAATGTCAGAAAGAAACCAAACAGCAGAGGAAACTCATTCAAGGTGCTCTTTCTAAAGTGGTGAGTAGAGCTAGTCCATAAAAGTTTGAAGTATTTTAAGTGAGGTTGCACAATGAATAGGTGCAATATTGGTTATTGGTAATTTTTAGATATATCTTTTAATTTAACAGTATTAGTGGGTTTTGCTTATTTAATTGTTCATGCTAATTTTTCATACTTTTTGCATTTTAGGTGACCTTTGTCATCATCTATTGCATGCATTTTGCATTTTTAAGTGTTTAATTTTTAATTTATTCTGATTAAATAGTATTGAATTTTAATATTGGCCATTTCTTATTTTATGCCATTCTTCATAAATGAATTATAAAGGAAAAAATTCCTTCACAGTCCTATGTCTCACAAAATTTATAAAATAAAAAAAAAGTAAAAAAAAAAAAATTTCTTTTTCTTTTTGGTCAGGTTTTTTAATCAGGCTTGCAGTCATTTGTGTTGTGTAACAAGTTCTGAAACATTGCTAATAAATACACATTTTTAATTAGTAGTGTGCAGAATTTTTCACATTTTGTATGTTTTGATCATGATGTTCATTGATTTATAGTACATAAATGATTTATAAAATGATTATTGTCTTCTCTGTAGTGACCTGAATTTTAATACCATTGCATCCATCATTTAAAGTCGTAATTCACTGAAAATTGAATTTGTCTTACAGTCTTTTAGAGTCATTTACTCTCAGAAGATCTTTTTCAGGACACAGTGAAAGCGAACAAAAGTAAACACATTGTGTTTGGTTCTGATGAAGAAGAGGATGAAACCACAAGCAGACCAGAACAACCACCAACAAACTTGAAAAAAAGCCTCTTTGAGGACAATTCAGGATCCGACGAAGATCAACAAACGTCCACTTTGAAAGAAAAGGCAAATATGGACCAAGATTGGATATGGAAGTTTATTTTCTTGAATTCTTTGATTTGTTCTTCATGTTTCCATCATAATTCCACAGAAGAACAACAAGCCAGGTGGCAGCAAGCTGTTTGACTGTGAAGATGAGGACGATAGTGCTGAGGACGAACGGTTCCAGATCAAGCCCCAGTTTGAGGGCAAAGCTGGACAGAAGGTTTGGATTGAGAGTCTCTTTCAGGATGGAGAGATTCCGAGTTTGTTTGATTTCTCATTCATTTGTTTTCATCTTTTTTTTTTTCAGCTCATGAAGCTGCAGGCTAGTTTCGGAACCGATTCAAGATTCCAGGTCGATTCTAGATTTCTGGAAAGCGACGATGAGTCTGAAGATCAAGGTCATTTATTACAAGTATGTTCTTGGGCTTGAATGTGTTTGAGAGAATTATTCACCTGTTTCAGTCTTTCAAATTTCAGATGCAGCGGCTCCAGAAAAAGATGCAGACGAACAACTTCTTGAGGAGAAAAAGAAAAGTCTAGACATCCTCCAGAGCATTTTAAACTCCAGCATACAACCACAAAACACCAGAAAGGGCAAGACGTTCAAGTATGACTTCTTCAGATGTGCTTTCAGCACACAGTTTGTTCTTTTCACTTGTTTTTAAAGGTTTATGAACCTTGTTTGGCTTTGCAGAGATGTTTCGAGCCTGCATTACGACCCGACACAAGAAGAACATGCTGCTTTTGAGACCAAGACAGAGGAACCGAAGAAAGAGAGGTATTACGTAAACTCATTTTTGGGTTTTAGTTAATATTGACTCACCGTGATGTTATTTAACATTTGCACTTTTGTACAGCAAAGCAGCGTAACGAAAGAAACGCAAAGAGGCTGAAAAACTCCCTGAAGTTTCTAAGGACATTTACTTTGACATCTCGGTGGATTTGAAGGAGGTCTTCGGGACATCTGAAGAAAACCAGGAAGAGAAGGAAACGGTCTCATGGGATAAAGAGGCAGAAGAGACTGAAGACATGGAGGTTTCCTTCACGTCTAATGTAGAAGCAAAAGAAGACACTTCAGGTGGATTCAAGTTCTCCTTCTTTGGCAAGGACACAGCTGTAGAGACGACCACCAAGACAGGTGCACTGATCATTTATGTCATTTTTCATTGTAGGTAAATTATTGGGTATATCCTTGCACTTTAAAATTGGTTTTCGCCATTGGTTTCTCAAACTTTTTCATTCAGAACTGTTGTTTGTTTATTTATGCAGGTTTTTTTAATCATAATGAGTTCTGAAATCACATTATACCACATATAACAGTTTTGTGTTAAAGTTTAATTTTTTATTTTTTTTGCCCAATCAGACGAGTACAAAATAGAGACGTTAAAAGGAGCCAAGTTCTCTTGGCAAGTGGACCCTCGTTTCCAGGACAGCAGTTCAGACGAGGAAGGCAGGGACGAGATTGAGGAGGACCAATCTGCTTCCAGCAAAATCACAGAGTAATATATTAGCATTTAAATTATAATGTATTTATTATGGGAACTCAGAACTCATGAGTTATGGTTGATGTGTGCCTAACTGGATGGTGAAATTGTGATGAAACGATGGGTTTGCTGAACCACAAGCAGTTCTGTCTTGGCAAGGTTGAGTTGAAGGTGATGGTCCTTCATCCAGCAAGAAATGTCTGTTAGACAAGCTGATGCGAGCAGGTATCGTCGGATGATCAGGATGGAATAAGAGGTAGAGTTGAGTGTCATCAGCATAGCAGTCATATGAAAAGCCATGTTTCTGAATGACAGAACCTAATGATGCTATGTAGACAGAGAAGAGAAAGTGGTCCAAGAACTGAGCCCTGAGGCACCCCAGTAGTTAGATGGAGAGGGGGAGGGGGAGGACAAAGGAGCAAGGAAATGTTTTAAAGAGCATGCGAGAGTTAGACGAATTGTTATTATTCTGGGTTTCCTTAAGATGGCGCACAAAACCCGCTGATTAGTCAATACTGAATATACAAATGGAAAATCTGGGATACAAAATTTAGGTTTAAGATTAATATGTTTAGAAAATGTAAAATAAAGAAATATTAAAGTGAAGTACAGTAAAAAAAAACTAAGTGTTAAAAATAGATTGAAGTATGTTTTACGAAAAAAAAAATCAGTTTTTCTACTTCAGAATTTAATTCAGTGTGTTACTGTTTCTTTGTAATTGTGAAATTTACTATCAATTTCTGGTCAATTTCACAAATTGTTTCTACACCAGTTTTTTTTCACTGTACAAATATTAAAGATCTTGCTCTCTTTCTAAGTCAATAATCAAATAAACAGACACATGTTTTGCATATATCTATATACCAACAAAATCTTGTTTAGATTACATTTTGATTGAAGATTCATTTATATTTTGCGCAGTGAACCGACAACATCAAAAAAGACATTTTTCTTTTTCTATCAAGATGACGAACGGTTAAAAGGTGAGATCTAAACTCATGTTAACAAATTAAGACACTCACTAACATTTAAAAAAATATATCACATAACAAACCATAACAACAGCATATTTGAGTGATTACTCATGCCTGTGTTTGTGTGTGTGGTTAAATTCAAATGAGTTTCTATTATTTATTTATTTTTAATTCAATGTACCTGTTGTGCTTTCAAACTCTCTATGTACAAATCTCTTTTCTTCAGAGGGGCCGGGAATGTGTTGTAGAAGTGTAAAACTACAAGACCAGAGGTCTCTGGGAAGAGAAGAGGACATCGCTCAGAGAGGTACCACTGATTCATATGGAAAAACGAATCATGTTAATTTCACTTCAACTAAAGATAAATGTTTCATTATTCCTCCAACATTAAAATGTGTTATGTAAATTTTAAATGCCACAAGTATATGAAATGTAAATGCACTAATATTTTGTGCATATTATTAAAATGCATTTTATGCTCAGTCCCTTTGCTTGAAACAGATTGTGGATTCCTAGTTTAACATATTTCAAAATGGTTATATGACATTTGAAAGTACTGAAATTTGGTTTGCAGTTTTTATAACATGAATTACAGCCGTTTCCCCCCCAACAGGAGTGTCGCAAGAAACACAGAGATGCCAAAAGACGCCAGAGGCCTTCGCTGAAGACCTGAACAATTTAAAGTATTCAAAGACATTTTTTACAGAGAAGATGACAGGTTTTCAGAGACATCTTTGCATATTCTATTTAATAGCTATAATGTATTGTAAAAAAAAAAAAAAAAAAAAACCAACCTGATCTAATGAATATTCCCTTTGTATGATTGAAATGATTTGAGCGAATAAATGTCGGTTTGTACCACTAGAGGGTGGTGTGATAATACTTTCATGACTATTGCAGCAGACTTCAGTGTTTGTTTTCATTCCTCACTCACTTTCTCCAAACCACAGGATCGGCCACAAAGTTGTGTTCTAGAAAACCTACTCTTGAGCTTTTTATGTGGTTACACGTGCCGCACTAAAGGTCGTTTAGTACATATGTTCTGCACAGAAGATCATGCAAATGTTACATCATGCAAATGCAAACGTTTTTTTGTTGTGATTTTTGCATCTAGTCTCTCAGGAAAGTTTGCACCGTGTCAACAGCTACAAAGGAAAAAAACATGTCTGTATGTGCGAGCTCTTCAGCCTTGTCCTAGTGACCATTTTGGCTAATGATAGTGATATTTGACCCCTAGTGTTTACTCTTACCCTTATCTGCAGACTCAAGCAGTTTCCAGCAACTAATGCAAAAGGGTAACTGGAGTCTTTACTATTACTTTACTCGTGTAAACTTCCAAAAAATGCTTAAAGATTTAATGTTATCCATGAAGGTTTTGATCACAGATATTTTTGTCATTTTAACTAATGTTCTTACATCGAAATATGTCTAATATATATGAAAGTTATACGAATTTAGGTTCTAATTTGCATACAAGTAAAAAAAATATACAGCTATATATTTTAGGTATAGTGACTGGTCACATTTTGCCATTTGGAATCACTTTTTTGCTTTATTGCAGTTCATGTAAATGAATGATTTGTATGAACTGTAGCATGTCTTACTTAAATTGCAAATTCAATTAGAATGAATTTTTTTCAAGGTCACACAAGCTCAGGCAAGTTGGCACTGAACGTGTTTAACGTCAGTCTGTGCAAAGGCCAAGAATAAAACGTGCAATCACTCAAGGAGCAAAAATCTTGCGCTGTTATTTTTGTCCGCTGATGAAACCTTTAATAAATCTACAGGAACCATTTGGCTCTGCCCAGTAGCCTATTGAGTCTGTGTTTGTGTGTGTGTATTCAAGAATATCGTTCCATTGACTTTGTGTTTGACCAACAGTGGTTTTGATCACTAGGCAAAGCAGCACGTCTGTGGATCTGAAATATAGTCATGAACACTGTTCTGTGTATAAACAGGATGCTGTGGTTTCCGATTTCAGTGTGACATCACAGCTGGTGTCTATAGCTCCTGAAGGAATGAAGCAGCTGTTGTGCAGTGACATAAGTCACCCAAAACTGCCATTTTGCGTTACCAAGTTCTGTTTTTGGCCATCAACCTTAATAAATTTAATTTTGGAACTTTCTAGATAAAATTATAAGGGTTCTGTCATGGTGTTTAATATGCTTTGAGTGGTTTTTAGCATATTGCTAATGCTAGGATGTTGAATGTGGTAGTTGGCATGTTGCTGGTGTATTTTTAACAGAGCCCACAAAAAGTCATATTCTGTTTTCTAAATATTGCTTGACTTCATCCTTCAATGCATTTTGTTTATGGGATTTTTTTTTTTACCCACTTTGCTAAAATGAATAACTCCACCCCTCCTCAACAAAACACATGATCTGAGGAATAATTCACGTTCCTAGCACAGATGTACAAGATTTTTGAGTTGCTATGTGATTATGTGGAGACTAAGAAAGTTTTATGTCATATTAAGATTCCTCAGATTAGCATTTTGCTTTCTGCGTCTGTTAAAGGGCCAGTAGTAGATGTTTTTTTTTCTAAAGAGCTAGCAAACAGTCCTTTGTGCAAGTTAAAATGGTTATTTAAAAACCCATTTTGGTGCTACTTACATCCTTTATTATCAAAAGCATGTCACATAGGCTTTGTGAGGCTAACTGTAATGCTAATGTGTGAATGGGGGATGGGAAGCCAAAAACGGTTTTTCATTCTCCATTTTAACATTAACTCAGCACAGCCTCCTTCATTTTAAAGTCTTTTTCTTGTTTTTTTTTTCACCAGTGAACGTATGTTAGAAAAGATTAGCAAGCTGTTTGACAGATATGATTGAACGCTGGTTGTTTTTATGACAAAGTGAGGCTAATTTCTGAGCGGGGAGGAACCAGAATACGTGCTGGTTTGAAATATTTACACTTAGTAAATTCCTCTCATAGTGTGAATAACTTCCACAGTTACCTGTCACTAATGCGTTAGCCAGCTCAAGAAGCCAGAGTCACGTGACTAGCCTAGCCTGTGTCTGACTAGAATAACAGCCCTTCCCCCAAATGACACACAGACACACTGTGCTGCAAGTGTAAAATGAGAGGCTTTACAAATTTTTTACTGATAAAACACCAAAATATTAGCTTTAGCATTGCTGGATTTAAAAGATTGATTTATGGCCGCAGTCTGTAGCAACAGATGCTATTGCGCAATGTTCCGCCATGCGTTTACTTGGAAAAAAAAGACTGTACTTTTCCAATACTCAAAGGTCTTGTGTGTTTTTCACCCCAAACATTCCTCCCTCTGTTCCTCAAATCCCACCCCGTCCTGCCCCCAGATTTCTCAAAGAGGACTTGTTTGGATCTATAACTATTACTGTTCACATCCAAGCATAGGGCTCGGATAACATCAGCGTCTTCCACGATAGGATGGCGCTAAGATGAGGGGCTGTCATCAACGGCCATTTTAAAGGCTTCCTGATCTCTGATTGGCTGTTGCTTTGGCTAATCAGGTTAGTGTGTGACAGCAGGACTGTCTGTTTTTGCACTGAGAAATCAAAATAGGCCTACCTCTCTTCCAACCCTCCTTAGTTATACACAAAAAGTGTTTGGCACAAAAATGAAATATAAAAAACAAGGAAAGGAGATGGTGTTGCCTGGCACTAAAATTAGCAGCTTTCCTATATGCTTGTTGCAACAGGTTGAGGTTTCTTTGCTCAAAGGCATATAGTTAGTTAAGGGGTGTGTCGCTGTGAGGGTGGATCTTGTTGCACAGTAACAGTTAGAAAAGCTGCAAACGTCTTCATTTCAAGCTTCAGTCTTTGGTCATGTATTTGTAGTGTAGTTCTCAATGTAACAGCTTATATTCTTGAATGTCAAGAGGATGATTTTGTAATAAAAGTTGTACTGAAACTTCGTGTGTGTGTGTGTGTGTGTTAAAGATAAAATATGCAAACAGTGTAGTCCAGAAGTTTGTGACCACTAGTAAAAATAATTCTATTTTGATTATTTTCATTACAAATCATATTATAACCATAGCATTTCAGTAAACTTTTTACTACAAAAGGCCAAAATCACACTTAATTGAGGGCCGTTAGTTGAAATTTTGCATTACATCTAACGGTATTATTGTACTTTAATGTTAAAACGAAAAGATGAATAAAGGTATGATTTGGCATCTCTGATCTAGCGAGATAATTTAATTCATGTACATTTTCTTGAGGTTTTACTGTATACTTTTAAACGGGTGTTACTTTACAATTTTACTGTAAACTTTACAACCTGTTTGTCTGTGAGCATTTAAAATGCATTTAAATTGATACCAATTTACTGTGCAGGCATCATAATTGTACTCCTCTGACTGACTTTATTGTGAGCATTTAAAAGTATAAATGCATTTAAATTGATACCAATTTACTGTGCAGGCATCATAATTGTACTCCTCTGACTGACTTTAAATAATTGTGATGGTCGTAATAAATCATCTGTTTCCTGTGGAAGAAATTACAGATGAGGCATTTCGAAAATGCCTTATATATCCAGGAACCACCTAAAATAACACAGACGCTGACCTATTAGTGAAACCATATTTAAAACCAGTTAGCGAGCAGTTATGCACTAAAATGAATGTCGATTTACTTTGCAGAAAGAAAATGTACTGCAGCCATGATTTTACTGTGTTTTGCCCAAGTAAAAGTTGCTTTCTCCATGCTATAGGGTGTTCTGGTTTGTTACCAGCATTGCTATATGCTGTTGCTAAGACGTTCTGAGGGTTTTTAGCATGTTGCTACATGGTTTTGTGTGGTTTTTAGCTCTGTAGATATGGCTCAGGCCAAATCAAACTACATACAAGAAACAGTAAAGTGATGCTTCCCTTAACACTGCCTAGGAAAACACCTAGAAATATTAAGGATTCACCTAACAATACCATTCATGCCGTCAGATTGTCTTCTTTGGAATCAAAGTGGTTCATTTAAAGAAGTGAGAATCAAATCCATAAAATGACGTCAACCAGAACTGCAGCTGGGTACAAGGTCACAGAGGGTTTGTTTGTCGGTTTGTTTTTTTGGTAATTGAAAATTACAGAAAATTGGTTTTTGGTAATTGAAATAAAATCATTGAATTTCACTGAATAAAAAATAAAATAAAAAATGAAAACCTAAAGCTAGAAACTAATGGAAATAAAATTTATAAATAAAAGTTTAAATTGAAGCACTAAAATTACTAAAACTACAAATGAAATGAAAATTAAACTATATAAATATTTGTTTAAATAAAATATACAAACACACTTAACAAAATTATTAAAATGAAATCTGAAAATATAAAAATCAAAGCTAATTCAAAATATTAATAAATACTATAAATAAATACTATAAAAATATACACAAGAATACATCAGGAAAATCAGGCCTGTTTAATGTACAAAGGCTACATTCTTGGATATATATGTTTTCTTTAAAGTCAAATAAATGTTTTTTTTTAATTGGTGTTAATCATTACTCTCAAATCCGATAAGGAGATATTTAAGAGGGGATGCCCAAAGGTCAACAATTTCTTCCTCTCTGACAATGAAAAACCCTATTTTAGTTTCAAAAGCTGGTGCATTTTTGACAAAAACAGTCCCGCTGATCAAACACCAGAACTCAAACCACTCCAGGCTGACAGAGACAGATCATCGGCATAAAACAGGGCCGTTTCTGGCGCATGATTTGCTCAATATTGGGTGTAGGAGGCACTTTATTGTTAGAGACGTCTGTGAGGAAGAGGAGAAGATATAGAGGGAAAGGGAGGAGGCATAAAACACGAAGCGCAGCCTTTGGGCCTGTTAGGAGATTAAGCTACGTGAGAGAGGAAGAGCACGAGCCAGCAGGAGGGAGAGAGTCGATTGGGATTGAGTGCTCTCTTATATCATTATCTCGCTGAATAATCCTGCTCGCAGCATCTTTGGCAGCGGGGGAAGGGAACGGACCCACATTCACAGTCTATGGGTCCTGCCTTCTCCTTATCTGCTGTGTTTGCTCAGTGCTACTTTTGTTGCTATTTTAGAAAAACAGACCTTGTTTGTGCTGTGTGAATGTTGTTCAGCTAAAGTCATTCACATTTACATCTACGTTTAGAGACTTTTATCCGAAGTCATTCACAGTGCATTCAATTTACATTCTTAGCAAATCATTAGCAGTTAGCACTATAGCGTTTGATGCAGTAGCATTAACTGTTAACAGAAAAACGTTCTTAAAATGCAAACAAGCAAAAGTCATTGATTTAAAAATTAAGGTACATTTTTCCTGGCTGAGGTTTAAGCTGGCCAAGCCAGTGTTCAGCTGGTTTCAGCTGGTCTCCCTGCCTGACCAGCTAAAGAAGAGGTCAAAAGCCTTCTAAAACCAGCCTGCAAACCAGCTATGACTGGGCTGGAAGACCATCTAAAACCAGCCACAACTTAGGCTGGTTTCAGCTGCTTGTTTGTTTTTCCCCCAGCCGGTTAAGAATGTAGTTAACTCCTCTAGCTATAATAATTCTCATAATGGTATTGCGCTAACTGCTAATGAACTGTTAAAAATGTATCTTGAATGGCATGTGAGTCACTTTTGGTAAAAGTGTCTGTCAAATACATAATTGTAAATGTCAACGACTTTAGCACAACAACTTCTATGCAGGGCAAAAACAAACAAAAAAAGTCACTGAGTTAAGCAATAAGGTACATATCTATGGCTGAAGTTAACAACTCCTTTTGCTGCGATTATACTCACAATGGATGTAGCATCAAATGCTATAGTGCAAACTGCTACAAATGTAGCTTGAACACACTGTAGGTGTGTCCCAAATCGTGCACTTATGTACTATTCTATGATGTTGTGTAGTATAAATAGTGCGAGTTGTGTAGTATAAATAGTGCGAGTTGTGTAGTATAAATAGTGCCATTTAATAGTGCGAATTCTAAAAAGAAAAAGTGCACTTTAAATACCCGGATGATGCACTTAATTAACCGAAAAAACAAATGATGCAACCCAATTCGCATATTTATGCAGTGTTCTGTGCCGCTTTTTGTAATATAAATAGTGCGAGTAGTGTGTTCACACTAAAAATTCCAAAAAGAAAAAGTGCACTTAAAATACTCGGATGATGCACTTAAATAACCGGGAAAAAAAACTAAGTGTGGAAGGGGAGGGGGAGGGTCTATCAGACTCTGATGATAAATGACAAAATAACCGTATAAAATTCATACACTACACAGTTGAGTACATAAGTACATAGTGTATAGTGCATCATTTGGGACGCAACTGAAGTGTGGAATGTTGGACACTTCATGCACTCAACTGCAGTTTTAATTACGTAGCAAAGGGGGAGGGGCTATCAGACTTCGATTATGAATGACAAAATAATCTTATATAATTTATACACTACATGGCTGGGTACAAATTGCATAAGTACATAGTGTATAAGTGTATAGTGCATCATTTGGGGCGCACCTTAGTCAATTTGGATAAAAGTTCTGTCAAATACATAATGTAAAGGTCAATGACTTAAGTGCAACAACATCTACGCAGTGCAAACAAGAAAGTCACTGATTTTAGCAATAAGGTACATATTTATGGCTAAAGAATGTACAACTCCTTTAGCTGTGATTATACTCACAATGTAGCATAGCCTCAACTGGCGCTAACTGCTAATGAACTGCTACAAATTAATCTTGAATTGTCTGTGAGTCACTTTTGATCAAAGTGTCTGTGAAATATATAAATGTAGATGCAAACGTCAATGACTTTAGCGCAACAGCAACTATGCAGCGTGACCAAAGGTTACTGATTTAAGCAAAAATGTACATATTTATAACGTTAACTGCTAATGAAATGTTAAAAATGTATCCTGAATGCACTGTGAGTCACTTTGGATAAAAATGTCTGTCAGATACATAAATGTAAATGTTAATGACTTCAGCATATGCATCTACATTTATTTGCCCAAAGTGACTCAAAGTGTGTTTAAAATGCATTTTTAGCAGTTTATTAGCAGTCAGTGCTACACCATTTACCATGCTACATTGTGAATATAATCACAGCTAAAGGAGTTGCTAAATACACTCTTTAGCCATATATATGTACCTTACTGCTTAAATCAATAACTTTTTCATCTCCAAACAACCATACAGCTGATTTCAGAAAAAAATGATTTCAGGTTACTTTCTAAAATGCTTTGTTTTTAAAGTACACACTTACATTGCAGGATGATTCAGTCTTTGACTTTTGATGGGGTAAAAACACTCTGGATCATGACAACACGCTAGTTTGTATTGATAACTTGCTCGGCCTGTCAAACAGTTATGAGTCAAGCTGACATGCCTCTGGTCTTTCATGCCATGACATGTCATTGAGAGAGAAAAAGAGGACGTGATTGTGCACCTCTTCCACCCAAGGTTTACACTACGGGTCACGAATTTGTTTCTATAGCAAAGGCCTTTGAGAGGAACCCATCCCCCACTAAACACACACACATCCACCCCAGCCCTCAACTGTAGCCTGGCTCTTGGGCGTTTAAAGGTACAGCACACATTTTAGTTTGCATGTTAGAAAGCATGTAAAGTTTTTTCAATTTTTACTGTAGTATTAGCTATTTGCATTTCCCTGGCTTGACCACTGTTGGAACGATCAGTAATTGATCTATCAGACGTGTATATTGATTAATGTAGGAGACGCTGTTATCTAAAGCTGCTTATAAAGGATTAAAAAAATTTTGTATGAAATTTTACAAAGTTGAATTGAATTATGTGCACTGATTAATCATGCACAATAGCATGAGGAATGGGCATTAAATAGGGCCAATGTTAATGTTAACTTTAATAGGTATTACAGTACATAAACACTAAATATGAAAGATACTGTAAAGAAAAGGAGAACGAGGCAAACTAGGTTTGTTCTAGCTTGACTAAAGTTCTAGTCGTTATGCTGTTCCTCCCCTCCTCCCACCATCAATCACATGATCAAAATCTCCTGCTTTTTTGGAACCTGAATCTTCCTTATTTGAGAGTTTCAGTTTGATTTCTATATTAGAATTATACATTTCCTTTCATAACTGTCACACAAAATGGCATTTACATAATGTATTTGGCCTGAAATAATAATCTTTTTTATGAACTTTGACAAGTACGGGCATTCCATGTAGTTTCTGAATCAGTATGTGATCATAAAACCAATATGAGGTCATTATAATTATACATGAAGTATAAATATGATGCAAGACACTGCCCAGACATGTCATGCCATCTGCCCATTCTAACAGTGATCTAGATGTTATATCATATTTTACAGTAAAGTTTGATGTTAAGCTGCTTTGTTTACTGATTAACTCCTCCACCAACCTTGATAACAAGCCACAACACACATTTGATCTAACACCTTAAGCTCTGGTCCAAAGGGCAGGTTTGCTTCATTCGACACATGTCCGGTCCCAAAATCTTGTTCCTGGCATTAAGCGTGTTTAATCTTGAACCATTTGGATAATGTGCATGTGTCTGAATACAATAGAGGTAAAAAGTTGAATGCACTGCACTGAGAAAGAGTTATTTTATTAAGGTTTAAGATTCAAATTATATTACTGTTTAAGGGAAATAGTGCATTTTTAGGTCAAGTCACCTTTATTTATATAGCGCTTTTAACAATACAGATTGTGTCAAAGCAACTGATCAGCATTAATTAGGAATTTAGGTGCTGTAACTGGTCACCAAATTGTATTTTTTATTATATTATTTTAATTACTAACAAGAGTAAATTTCATGAAATCCGTCAAGTATGCCCATGCCACATTTAATCACAAAACAAAGTTACATTTTTCATAAGGAAAATGCAGCCTGTTTTAGGGCCAATAGGTTTTTTTTTCCATGGCAAGTAAACACATTTTTTCAAATTCTTATGACTGTAATTAATTAAAAACAATCATATGCTAGTAAAATAGAAAATATTTATACATAATTTCATATTATAGTATTTGTTATACTGCCTTTTATTTGTGCAGACTGCAATAAAACTTTTGTATTATATTTTTTATTTACATTACAAAAAATTCTAAATTACACCCAAAACACAGTGTTGTTTTAGTATCAAGATACTATATATTTTTTTTTATATTTTGAATTAGGTTTTTTATTTTTAATGTCCCTTTTTAATTTTAGTTAAAGTTTTAGTAACTTTGTTGTGTGATTTGTCATTTGTACTAGTTTTTAATGTTTTTTTTTTTAAATATGTCTATTAGTTATTTTAGTTAATCAAGTTAAACTAAATAAAAAATGAGAAATGTTGCCTTGGAAACTGGCTGAAATAAAATAAGTTTACATTTTTATATATTTTATTTCAGTTAACATTTATTTCAATAAATGAGTTTTTTATGGTTTTGGTTTTAGTAAACTATATAATACTTCTATGAGTAATAATGAGATGAAAATGTGTTTGATCTTCATTCAAATAATGTCAAAATACAAAAAAAACTCTTAATGATCCTAAATATAGGCTCCGTTTTGTTTATGTAATATCTATCTATCTATCTAGTAAATATTACATGCATTCTCTCAATTAATGTGAGGTCATAAAAATTGCAAGTATCATTAAACAAGATGTTTATTAAGCTTGTTTTTTTTATTGTTTTAGATAGATCATAGACATCTGCCAAATCAGCTACTCAGAAACACTCCATCTGAAAGTCTCTTTTCCCATCTCAGTAAAATTATTTCTTTTATCAGCAGTTAATGGGCTAGAAATGAAGCCAGGGGATTGAACACACAATACTGCTGGTTTGGCCTGAAGAAGTTGCACCACAATTATCTGACATGCAGTTAGCAAGCTGCGCAGGAAAGGGGCTGAACCACTGCTGATCAAAACACTCGGGGCTCTATTCTAGCCTTTTTGTCGAACCTTTTTGCAATTTTATTGACTAGGGGTTTATTAGCACTGATATCTTGTCATATACAAAGACCAGAGATGATCATAGGTTTGTTTCACTGTGTGCTTTGAAAACGGAAACCCAATTAGTGACGCGGATTATATGGTTATTTTTTCTTTTGCACACACACACACCCCTTGTCTCATGAGCTTTGCTATTGTTCTTGTGTCAGATCAACATTACCCAGCACTGCTGTACTAGATGGGTGTGTATGTTGGAAAGAAGGTTCTTAAATGTTATGCAGGCATCGTATTTCTGTTACGCAGCTCTTTTTTTGTGACCCCAAAATATTTATTGTGCCATTCTTTGTAATGTAAAAGGGCACACTATATTGATCTACTTTTCAGTTTTAACACCAGTACAAATGTAAACCATGCAAAGGTTGTAAATAATTATCGTTGACAAATTATTCTGTATGTGCAACTCATTATTCATTGAGCAAAGTTTATCCAAAATGAATTGTGTAATATAAAAAATATAGACAAAGTGTAACAAAATGTTGATTTATTATGAAAAACATTGACATAGGATTTAGTTTTGCGGTACAAACCGCCTGCTATGTTTGTCAAGATCGATCAAATGAGCTCGATGGTGATTGGCTGGCTGCTCACACT
>NW_015547737.1:790768-809527 GCF_001515605.1 Sinocyclocheilus anshuiensis
AACATATAAACAAAGAAATGTCTCACATTGCAATCAACATATGTAGTTGTGAAAAACAGTTCAGAAAAACTCCGCAGTGATGTAAACATGTTACCTGTGGCAGGTGCCTAAATACATGGTGCCACAGTGTCACAGAATTCTTTGAAGTCCCTTTGCATGAAGTCTTCGCTTTGCATCACGTCGTCTTCCGAAGGGAAATACTGCATGCTTTCCTCTTGATCGAAGCTGAAGAAGGAAAACGGCTGGCATTGGTTCATCTGTCGAGCATAAAATGTGGGTGCTGAAGGCAGATCTGGACTGTCCAACAGTGCGCCTCTAGCGTTCTCTAGCACGCCCAGGTATGAGTCCATATCCGCGAAGTCCATTTCGCAGTCGGACCCGCTGTCGGTGCCAACAGAGTCCGACCGCATGTGCATCATCTGGTATTTTTCATGCATGAGGAACTGGTTGGTGTTCCTGGGTGCCCTCATGCCAGGCGCTCGGTTGCCTTGAACGTTGGCAGGACGCAATGAGACCAGAGTGCCAGACCACCGAGACAGTCTTGCGCGATTTCTGCGCATTTCTGGATAGTGCGCTCTTCTTCCTGGCCTCCTTCCCCATTTGTGCCACTTCTGTTTAGCGCCGCCGTTGGTTCTCCTCGACTCGCTCTTGGGTTTTTCCATCTCCTTGCTGGCGGGTCTGTTGCTGTAGACCTCCCATTGGCACATCATGCCCCTTCCGCACATTTTCTCAGCGTCTAGCATCAGCTGTAGTGCGCTCTCACATAATCTGGAGGGCAACAAAGGCTGTTTCTTCTCCTCGTTTAGGGGTTTTGGTAACTCGTGCCTCTCTACACGATTCACCCCCTCGTCCGTCTACCTTTTTACAATCTTTTCCGATTTTTTCTTTGTCACTGGCTTTAAATGGCACATAGCCTGGCGCAGTGCCCTCTGTATAGGCAGCTTGACGCGCGTATGTCTCTGATCTGAGACCAGTCACACCCCTCCTCAGTTTTTCCGAGTAACCAGTGTCTTTTTTTTTTGCTTCAGATTAAAAGCAGACTCGTTGTCTAAATGTCTAAGGAGTGGAAAAATATGTTTGTAGTTTGTGTTACTTTGGATAAGTGCCAACAAACTACGTTTTCTCTCCGTCCCTGACTAGCGTTGACCTGGAAGTGGCAGTTGACATCTACAGAAATCCGCGTCTAGTGGGCTATTTATACTGTTGGGGCGCGTCAACCCGCTTCGAAAGGATGGGGGCGTTTCGTTCTTTCTTGAGGTAAAGTATTTAAAATACGACTTCAGTTTTATCTAACAACATCATATATATACTAATTAAGATTTATATTTTTTATACTTTAAAACAAAAAATCTCCTTTTACCTGAAGAGCAGCGACAACGCCGTTTTTTCGTATCCCCGAAAACTCGACCCCTCCGGGAACAGAATGGTTTGTTCCTTCTCGTCTTCGCAGCTGCTGTTCCAGGATCAGTGTTTTCAGTCATAATCCGCGTCTCTATCATATATGGACAAGAAAGCACAACTGCCTTTAGATCAGCTGAAAAACATCGCCACGACAAAGAGCGTGTATACGTGCTGTATGTGAAAGATGTGAGAACAACAAACCAATGGCTGTTCTGTGAACGGTTATTATTCTCTTAGTCGATTTGTTTATTTCTCAGTTCTGTTTTAGGCTTTATACGAAGACGCACTCTCGTTTTCCTTATTAAGATATGAAATGCACTACAAATGTACACAAACTCAGTTTCTGATTATTTATCCATGATATTACTAAGATTTTCCGTTGATGTGGCATTTGTCTAATCAAGTTTAAAGTCGAATGATTTAATCGCCTGAACCATTACTATTTTAGCAGAGACACAAACAATAAAAATGCTTACTTATTACCAGTGTTGGGGAAAGTTACTTTTAAAAGTAATGCATTATAATATTGCGTTACTCCATAAAAAAGTAACTAATTACGCTCGCGTTACTTGTAATGCGTTACCCCCAACACTGCTTATTACATAACGGCACCTATAAACACACTTGTTGTGCTGGAAGCAGAGGCGTCATGCCCATTCAAAGTGAGGGGGCTCGTGCGCCCTCGGATTTTTGAGCCAAGTGGATTCTGAATGCAGCTTCCAAAAGATAAAAAATAGCCGATTAATATTTTCTATATTTAATACAATCACACCAGAGTGATTAGAACGCTCAGTGCATCATATCATCAGCTGCTAAATTCAAATCTGCTTTCGCTGGCTGGCGCTGAGCCAGATCAGTGTTGCCAACTTCTTTCAACGGAAAGTAGCTAAAGCCAGCTTGAAAAGTCGCTAAATGTCGCTAGATGACGTCATGCGCTAATTAGAATATACATGATGTCATTGCGTCGTATTGGCTTTTACATTTGTTTGCCTCTCTGTGCTCATACTGTATTTTAATGCAGCCAAATTCTCAATAAAACTGTTTTCATTTATATATTTTACTGTTTCTGTTGTCAAACAACGGGATGAATATGAAATACTGAAATGCGGACCTTTAAGACTACCCAGCTCTCCCTTTCAAGATGTTAATTTGCACAAAAATCCTGATTTATAATTTAGTCATCGTCTGATAAAATCAAATACACATAAAATAAGACATGAAAAAGGCCATACCTCCCACATGAAAAAAAATACTATAGTAATTTATAGTAAATACTACAGTGTGTTTGAACCATACTATAGTAAAGTGTATTATACTGTATATTATAGTATTTACAACACTTTAATGAATGCTACAGCATACTGTAGTATTAACTATAGAGAACTGATAAACTGTAATAAATACTGTAGTATATTTTAGTTTTTACGGCAGTAAACTGTAGTGTATTGTAGTATAATATACCCTATAGTTGTAGAAAACGTATTACTTATACAGTATTACTGTATTAAACTTATACAGTATTCGGTGAAGTAATTTGTTTATATTACTATAGTTGTTATATTACCACAGCAACTATAGAATTACCACAACAAATTAATTCAGTGCACACACACAGCAGTGAACACACACACACACCGTGAACAAGCACCCGGAGCAGTGGGCAGCCATTTATGCTGCGGCGCCCGGGGAGCAGTTGGGGGTTCGGTGCCTTGCTCAAGGGCACCTCAGTCGTGGTATTGAAGGTGGGAGAGAGCGCTGTACATTCACTCCCCCCACCTACAATCCCTGCCGGTACGAGACTCGAACCCGCAACCTTTGGGTTAAGAGTCCGACTCTCTAACCATTAGGCCACGACTTCCCCCTATTCAGTTCTCTATTAACTATAGAGAACTGATAAACTGTAATAAATACTGTAGTATACTTTAGTTTTTACTACAGTAAACTGTAGTGTATTGTAGCATAATATACCCTATAGTTGTAGAAAACTTGCAGTACAGTATTCGGTGAAGTAATTTGTTTATATTACTATAGTTGTTATATTACCACAGCAACTATAGAATTACCACAACAAATTAATTCAAGTACTTTACTAAAGTATGGTTCAAAAACACTATAGTATTTACTATAAATTACTATAGTATTTTTTCATGTGGGCTGTGCTGTGATTTCGGCTATATTTGCATGTAAAATGACTAAGGTTTGTCCATTAGACAAAGAACATTTTACATTTACATCCCACCCTGAATGTAAGCCAGGGCGGGACCAGCCAGCGGCGGCTTCCCGCAAGTGCAATTCATTTGCAGTCTGGACGTGGAGGGGTGAGCATCTGCTCTGTGACTGCAGCTGGGAGCGACTGCTGCGTGAGGACTGGGCCGCCAGTGAGTGCTTTGGGACGGGGTTGGGGCCCACGGCAGCACCCGCTGCTCATTGAGAAGAGTAAGAACGATACGTGCTTTCACGTCAGAGTCGCCAAAAGTCTCCAATAACACCAGAAAAAGTCGCTAGATTTGTCGCTAGTTGCTTTTTTGAAAATGTGTGGCTAGAAGGGTTTGAAAACTTGCTAAAAATAGCGACAAAGTCACTAAGTTGGCAACACTGAGCCAGATACAGACGCGTTTTTACAGCACTGCGCATTAACCAATCACACATGATACTGTTGAGCTTATGAACGTAATGACCAATCAGAGGTGTTCAGATGAGTCATCGCTAAAATGCCAGTGGTTTCTTCACTGGCCCTGTCGCAAATGGAACACTTCATGTGCACTTTCGGTCTTGTGGACTTACAATGGCCGCCGCATGCGTGTGTCCATTAAGTCCACGAGACCGTAGGGTGTCCCATTTTTCTTTTTAGCATTCAGAAGGGTGCTCGCGAGCGCCCCCTTTGCGGCCGCTATGCGCCCTCGATGCACACTTTGGCCGAGCCCGCACTGGGGCGAGCTCCGCAGCAGACTTCTACCCGACAGTCAAAGCGGCATTACGTCACAAAAGTGCGGACTCAGAGGAAGACTGTGAGGGTTTAGGGTGCCATTTGGGACAGGGCCACTCGCTCGCTGACTTCGGCCCTGTCCCAAATGGCACACTTCATGTGCACTTTCGGTCTTGTGGACTTACAATGGCCGCCGCGTGCGCGTGTCCATTAAGTCCACGAGACCGTAAGGTGTCCCATTCTTCATTTTACCGTTCAGAAGGGTGCTCGTGAGCGCCCCCTTTGCGGCCGCTATGCGCCCTTGATACGTTCTTCTGCCAAGCACGCACTGGGGCGAGCTCCGCAGCAGACTTTTACCCGACAGTCAAAGCGGGATTACGTCACGAAAGTGCAGACTCAGAGGAAGGCCGTGAGGGTTTAGGGTGCCATTTGGGACAGGGCCTTCCCCTGCATTCCATTCGGAAGGGCTCATCCCTATGCCCTAATCCCTACAAAGGGTTTACCCTCCGGACTGAGAGGGTTGAAGGGTGTAGGGGACCAAACAACTGTTTCTTGAAGTGCCCTTCTGTGTCACCATCACGTGCCCACACGGAGGCGCCATCATCATGCAAAGAATCTGCGCAAAGGATCATGGGAGCCCGAAGTGTCCATCAGTTGTACCCTTCGAAGTCCTTCATTCCGAAAGGCCCTTTGAAGTGGCCAGTTTTGAGCACTTTGGTTTGGAACGACCCTTCAATGGCGGCCATGATTGTTTTCACTCCGAAGTGCCCTTCGGAGGGCGATATATCCATTTGGAACTCACCGTGAATACCTCTTTCTGGCGAATTCTCTCGTCAGAAACAACAAAGTGCAAATGTGTATACGAATCTGTAAGATATTGATTTCTTAGTGTAAACAGCTTCAGGGATTTTAATGGAAGTTTTTGAGAGTGCTTGAACTAGCAGTGAAAATGTTCTTTGATAATGTAAATGTTCTTTGCTCTCTTTCTGTACAATGAAAGTGTTATGATTAGTAGCCTAACTTGCAATGTTTTTATTCACATTAAATATAAACTCAGTCGCATTAAAAATGTTATGGCATGACATCCATATTTGTTAATTAAGTAAACAGACAGGTTTTTATGCATAGTTAATAGATTACATTATTAGGTTACTTTGACCATCGATTATCCGATTCCAGAACGAATGATTTTAGCGAGTCGGTTCGTCTTAGTGAATCGAAAACATAGGTCAACCAATGTGTTCTGACTCCCGGAACAACGGCAGACTGCAAACGAATCCTATATCAAAACACAGTGAACCCGTGCTGCTGACAAATTATGAATGAATGAAACGCATTTGTCCGTGTTTCACTCCGTCTCGAATCGCACTCATGGAAAGCGCTTGAGAAACAGTGTCTCTTCCACGGCTCTGTACGCTTTCCACTCTTTTTTTTTTGTCTCAAGCAAGAGATTGTATGACATTGACGTTATATGATTTGACTGATTTTTACGTAGAAAGGGCGACAGCGAACCGCATTAAAAGAAATGAACATTCATGTTTTCATAACCGCTGGCTAAATTAAAAAACAAAACTAAAATTAAATAATCTTTGAGAGTAAGGGCACCCCCTGGTGTTTCGGGGGCCCTACGCAGCTTGTGTACTTTGCATATAGGAAGGATCGGCTCTGGATGCGAACATCAGGTGCTGAACACTCTCATGCAGTGCATGTTTAATTCATACTCGATGCCAGAGGGCGCTCTCGCAGAAAGTCCAAAACAGACTCATCGAAGTAATAACTTATGACGAGCAGGAAATCCAGCTACAGCGGTAGCTGAGCTGAATAAAAAGCAGAAACGTTTTTACTGATGAAACGTGAAGACAATAAACACACAATTGCAAAAATATATGGTTTATGTGTTTTTCAAGTTATCTCCAGATAATAAATAACTAAACTATATGAATAATGCAGTACTGATCGATTGACATATTTAGTATAGAAACTATAAAATATATTTCCTGCCTTATTCTGTGATAAAAATGAGAAAAAGGTGTTCGTAGTAGCCTTTATAAACCAATCATAAAATCGTCATTAGGAAAATATTGAACAAAAATATTATAGCCCCTTGCTGCAGCTAATGTTACATCCACAGGCTACACAGCAATATAAACAACAGCTGTACATGCCCTCTTCACGATATTCTTGTAAAACTATAATAATTTAATAATACAAGAAAACAAGCACACAGCCACTGATTTTTACTGTATAGAGTCTAGAGTCTGTGGTTTTGCATGTGCAGTTTTACAGTTGATTAGTTCATCTTATGGTTACTTCATAAAGCATATGCAGATTAATATAAGTAATCAGTAAATCAAGAAATTGATCATGCTTTGACTTGTCTTGGAGCTGTAACTACTGGTGGAATGAAAATAAAAATATCATACTGTGTCTTGTGTGAGTAAGATGTGAGTAAGAGTAAGAAGACTCCAAGGAAAAACCGGAGTGTTGAGCAGCTGCCCATCGCTGTCTCAGATTTCAAAGGGACACCGGCACGAGAATCAGTACTTTTCAGGTTAAAAAGGATAACAGAGAACGGTTTAATACACTTGAATTAACATGTTACTTTTAAATGTTATATTTTTATTTCTAAAATGCTTGATAAACGAGTTTAAATGCATGTAATATTGAAAATTATGCTGTATTAAATTTGTCTTATATTTTTGTACATGGGCGATTTCGCTTATTAATACATTTTCACCTTTTGCTTATTACTGTTGCCTCTAGTAGCTCTGGTTTTTTTTTTTTTTGAATTTCCAATTTATTTTTGGCTAATTTTAAGCCAGCAATAGTAATTTTCAAACAACCCAGCCAGTGTTGGGTCAAACATTTAACACAAACCAGCTGGGTTTGGTCAGAACCCAGCGCTGTTGCCAAAATAACCCAAATTGGGTTGTTTTTAAGCAATTTTAGAGTGCGGTTGATATTCTTAAACCCAGTTGTACTAATAAATATAGGAATATTATAACAGGTGATACAGGTCAAAAGCTTATTGTTGACCAGTATATATTGGAATAAAGCTTGGCGTGTTTGTGTTTAAATAATAAAGTATAAGGCTATATTTAAAATGTTACATGATATATGCAGCTAAAAGTGTGTTAGAGAGATTAAATCTGGATATTGATTATGCCTGTGATTTTTTTTTTTTTTTGGCTCAATGGAACAGGAGTCTATATTGTCCATCTATTTTGTAATTGTGTCTACACAAGGATTTTTTCTGGGTAGATATGGAAAATGTCATTAGAAGGAAAACAAATATTACATTCAAGTTAGTATGAATTATTCCAATGAAAGTAATAACAATAACTTTACATTTCTTGTACATCTTTTTATTATTTTGGGAATATTTCACATACATAAGAAGAAGGTCAGGGTCCAAGCCAAATTTCATCATTCATTTTCTTCAGGAGACTTAAGGACTACTGCACCAGTTTGGAGAACATTGTTAATAAAAAAGCAAACAAGATTTGTAATATTTTCCACGAATATAGCCTACAGTTGTTGATTACTGAATAAATGGTTTGCACACTCTTGTACATTACTTTTGTGTATTTTGTTCTGGTTAATTAAAAAGAAGAAGAAGAACCGGCATGAACTGCTTCGGTCTGCACAACGCTGCATGAAGTCGAACACACCTATTGGTACCACACATGATCACTGTACCACCTGACCACTGCAGATTCATTTCGCAGTTAATAGTGTCGCCATCAGAGATGGCAAAAGTACACACATCCAGCACCGCGGGAAGAAGGGGTGCTGAGGGTGCTGCAGCACCCCCTGTCGTGTGTTGAAAAGTGTTGAAAATAAATAAATTAAAATGTTGCAACAAAAAATGTATAAAATTAATTGAAAAAGTAGCCTAAGCCTACAATGACATTATAAGAGTTAAGTTGAATCAAATTGACTGTGAAAGTCGTTTCAACGTAGGCTATTAACTGACTTAAAAATCATTTGGTGCCATGAATTTTTGATAAAATTATTACCTATAACATCTGTGCCGTACCCATATTAAGAATTAACGACCATTTCTACAACCATTGCAAAAAGACAGCAGAGAAAGTGCGACAGCGTCTTCAGCAGCAAGCAATCTCGCATTCTCGGATCTGTAGCGCTTATTTTGGTGTTTAATGTTAGATCTTTCCTATTTTTGTAACGAAATTAATGCTTAAGGTTGATTACTCTTAATGAAAAGAAAATTCCACACTCAACATCAACAAAAGCCTACTATAATGACAAAGTCGCTTATATTAAACACAAAACTTGTATGAACAGAACGAATAAAACTGACGCATATATAGGCCTAGTTGTAACACAAATAAATAAAAAGGTTTTTGTATTTTCAAACGAATGCTTAGTTTGTGGCTCATTAGGCTATTATTAATTAAAAAAAAACATACAATAAAACAGTAGCTACAATGACATATATTCACTTATATTAAACTTTGAACTTTTATTGAACTCTTATGTAGGCTCGATCTAGGTCCTAGCCTGGCCCTTGTCCGACAGTTTATCAGAATTCTCTGCTCGAGTCTGACTGGAGCCCGTGTCTCTCTCTCATAGTTCAGTTTTGTTTTTAATGGCAAAAGTGATTATGTTTCTTTTCGTTTCTTTATGAAGTTAATTTAGAAATATGTTTGGAACATTTTTTTGTTTGTAAAATTCAAGATTTTGTTTTTTTAAAGTAAGGAAGCGGCCAGCGGCAGACAGTGAGTGAGTTGATCATGTTTGATCAATTTAGCCTTCTCAAATCCCCATGGCTTGCCTAAAATAAAATCTATAGATAGCCTATAAAAACTTCAAGTATATCACAATGTTATTTCAAACGTTTAACCTAGATAAATGTATGCTGTTAGGCACATAACCAGTCGTTTGTGCAGAGAGTGGAAGCTAAAGCATGCTCTGCAGGACATGGAGGCGCCAGCGTGATCACTTGCATTTTTTCTTAATAACAGTGGAAACAACTTGAAATGGTTCTCATTTTTGCTCATAAAAATAAGAATAATACATCATTATACACTGCAAAGGGTCTATTTGTGTGCACTCACAACAAAACTTTGTGCTTTTGTAAAATAAAACAAAAACAAACAGAATGCACGTTCTGCCGTCTCGGTCTTGAACAGGAGCTTCACAAAAATAAACCGATCTCAGCAAATACTTGCCTCACAGACATGATAAATATATCTATAGAAAGCTTTACATTTTTTTGAAACGAAATAATTAAAATCGAAAACAAAAACTCTTTCATTATGTAATCCTTAAAGATGCATTTCTCTGTAAAGCCACGTCCAAGGAGACGGCGAGTCAGGGCTGCGTTTCCCAAAAGCTTCGTAAGAAGTTCGTAAAAACGATCGTACGACTGATCTTAATATTACGGTGTTTCCCAAAAGCATCGTAACTTAAGTAGCACTTGAAAATCATGGTCTACAAGTGCTCTGGAGTAATCGTAAAGCCCTAAGTGCATTGTAAGAAGACAGATTTATGCGGTCACCTGCAGGACAATCGGCAGATTACACCTTTACCTTTATTCAAGTGCAATGTGATTATAATATAAGGATATGATTGTACTTTATTGTACACTTTATTACTCGTTTTTGTTGTTGTTGTTTGAATTTATAAATGAAATAATTAAAAAGGGCAGAAAAAATAGAAATACACATATACACAAATGACTGAACAAAAAAAAATGTATAAAAGAAATAATGTAGGAAATATGCTTCAACGACTGGGGGGAAAAATCTGTCAATGACTTGCTGACTTGCAAACCAGCAATGTATTGGACCCGGAAATAACGTCTCTGATACTACACTCTAAAAAATATAAAATATTAAATATAACCCAGCGCTGGGTTAAAAAGGGACAAACCCAGCTATTGGGTTGTTTTGACCCAGTGGTTGGGACAAAACAATTTCTCAGCCCCCCCTGCTCAAAATACGCCCAGATAGCAAGAAAGTTTGGGCCAAATGTGGCTGACAGCTGTCACATTTGGCCTAGGTATGGCATGGCTGAGCACATATGGGCCAAACTTTAACCGTATATGTTTTGCCATGGATTTAGAATTGGAGGGAATTTTCTTTGGATGACAATTTTTTTGAGGTATATGGTCCAGATGATAGCACACAACTGAGAGCCATATGTGGCTTGGTTATGGCACACCTTGGAATATGTTAACTTATGGTTAACATTTGGCTTTTATTTGGAAAAACACATATAAACTGCTGGCAGGTTAGTGCTATTGGGTTGTTTTGACCCAGTGGTTGGGACAAAACAATTTCTCAGCCCCCCCTGCTCAAAATACGCCCAGATAGCAAGAAAGTTTGGGCCAAATGTGGCTGACAGCTGTCACATTTGGCCTAGGTATGGCATGGCTGAGCACATATGGGCCAAACTTTAACCGTATATGTTTTGCCATGTATTTAGAATTGGAGGGAATTTTCTTTTGGATTACAATTTTTTTGAGGTATATGGCCCAGATGATAGCACACATCTGCTTCCTCTTTCAATCGCCGTTAAAAAAAAAGATGATGAAAAAGCTCCCTATTTACAACAACAGCTGTTCCCGCGGCTATGGGTGACAGTTAAGGGGTTAATTATAATGACATGGTGTGAACGCAGCATTCAGCTCATCCAACCCCAATCAAACACACCTGAACAAGCTAATCAAGGCCTTCCAGTCAGATTACTAGAAAACTACAGGCAGGTGAGTTTGATCAGGGTTGGAGTTGACCTGATCTCCTTGGATCTTTAAAACCCTATTTTACAGAAGTTGATATTGCAGCCCTATTTTACATAGGTTGATATTGCAGCAACACGTTTATTTATTTTAGATTTGTGAACTTCGCTGTCCGCTTCTCCTGATGCACCAATTCAGCGCACTTTCCAGCAGAGATCGACAGAGGATGACAGCTCGAGTGTATTTCTCGTTGATTGCTGTTTTATTGTGTCTGTTCGGATACTTGAGCTTAACAGATGCTACTCGACCTGCAGGTGAGAAGATCTGTTGACTTCATTACACAGCCTGAAAAAATGCAGAAATAGGTGACTCTCAGTCTTTGAAAGTAACACAGTTTAGGAAGGAGTAATAGGTTTTAAAACGTTTTGATTTGAAGCAGGTGAATATGTAAAATTTGTATTAAGGTTTGAGGCTTAATGCAAAACCCCTGATTTACAAATGCAGGAACCGTGCTCCCTGGCTGCCCCTAATGATCCTCTTGTTTAAGCAGAAAAATGTTATGTAAAACTTTTTAATTTAAGTGACTGGAACTGTTCAGCATTCAGTGATGGTTTCTGTCATGTGTCTGTATAACAGCAAAGCCCGGACGGTGTCCACCCCAATCATCTGGAAGAAGATCGTGTACCAGTTCCTGTAAGAGTGACTCTAACTGTCCCAACAATGAGAAGTGCTGCAGCAATGGATGTGGACGTTACTGTACGGTTCCATATACAGGTATTCGTGTTGTATTGTTTTGGTCAGATGATGATAATGACAAAAAATTTAGCGTTTTGTTGTTCTTGTCTAAAGTAGGTTTGAAAGTAGGTTCTGTCTATATGCACAAACTAAAGCTGACTATCTGTGTCCTCGCAGTGAAGCCGGGTCAATGTCCCAAACCGAAGAACATTCCACTGTGTGCTGAAAGCTGTTTCCATGATGGCCAGTGTCCTGCCACACAGAAATGTTGCCCAACCACAAATATGGCATGTTTTCCCTGTTTGCTCAAACAGTTTAGAAAGATTTCTGTCGATCGTCCCCCGCCCTTCCCTCAAATAAAAAGTAAATTGCTTGTTTGAAGAATTGGTGTTTTTGGTATCATTTGGCTGTTTTCTCACATAATTGCTTTCTGGCGTCAGTGCTTTGTGTAAGTTCCTCTCCCTGAGACCTGGACATTTAGGGGGAAAAGTATTAGACCATTTTTACAAAATATACCACATAATGTCATGGGGAGTGGCACCAAATGTTAAGAGTGACCCTAAAATCTTTTTTTTTTTTTTTTCTTTGTCCTGACTGTTTTCCGCACCTTCTCCAAACTTTGTATTTTTCTGTCTTATGGAGGTTCTTAAACTGGTCAGGAGTGACGAATGCATCTGCCTCATGGGCTGCAGTCGTCTTTATGTCAGGGGCGGTTCCAGGATTTTCGTTTTAGGGGGGCTCAGCCCCCAATGAGGGTATTTATTTATTTATTTGTTTATGTATGAAAATTGCAACATCGTTTTATAAAGTCTACGTGTTCATATGTGCTTCATTTTCACTGGAGGAAACCTGTGGTGTGATGAGGGGTGAACTCAGCGAAAACTTAGGCTACAGTAGATAGGGGAACGGGTTGCTCCGCCATGCTATTTTGTAAACTGTATGACGAAGAACTGCACAGATGCAGATATAATAATCTATCGATAAACGCACACCTTGTCCTCCGTTTGTCGCTCTGCGCCGCCGCCGTCTGCAGATTGAAAAAGAACGCCCTGAAAGACGGAGGAGCCGTTTTCAGATGACATTTAAAGGGGACTGAGGCGATCCCGAATTCGTGTACAGTTTATGGAACTAATCGCAAAATTTTAGAGGGGCTGAGTAGTTATTTTAGGGGGGCTATAACCTAAAACTGGTCTAGCGACGCCCACGTTTTGTCATCCTTTTTTTTTTTTTTTTTTTTTAAAGCACATTTTAAAATTGTACAACTTTCTACTGTATCTGGATTTAAGTATAATTTGAGTACTTTTTACACCCCTGTAAACGGGTAATGCCCACCTTCATAGATTTGATTGGCCAACTGTCATTTTGACTTCGACAGCACTGTTAGACCGCTGATCAGCTCCGATGAGAAAGTCCATTATCTTTGCGGCACCAGTGTTCAGTTAGTGTTATTAGGCAGTTATTTCGCAACTTTTTGTAATAAGCCTATAAACGCCGATGTCCGCATCTCATGCTGGGAACGGCAGTGTGCTCAACTTCATGCGGAGCTGCGCAGACCGATCGGCGAGAGTTGCAGCTTGCAGTCGGGGGCGGAATTGAAAGCGTACGTGAAGTCGGACTCTTTCTGCTTTCCATAGAGATGTTCGCACGGTGTTTGCTTTATCACATATTAAGTGACTAAAATGCAATATTTGTCGAATACAGACGTTTCAGAGACCTTTTCATGAAACAACAGAAACACTTCATGTAGGCTACTGCAGGCATCTGATAGGAAACGTCATATAGACGTATTGCAGATGAACAAACACTCTAAAAAAAAATACATTTGAAGATGTAAATGCAGACGTCAAATAGACATTTCCGTGAGGAAGGACAGAGGTGTCATGCCCATTCACACGTGCGCCCTCAGTTTCTTGAGCAAAGTGGATTTTGAATGCAGCATCCAAAAGACAAAAAATAGCAGATTAATATTTTCTATATTTAATACAATCACACTGGCGTGATTAGAACACTCAGTGCATCATAGCATTTATTTTGAATAAGATGGTTCACATGTTATTAGAAGGGAAGCAAATAAGAAAGTTTGTGGGAACCATAAACTAACATTTCCGAACATTCTGAGAACCAAAAATCGTGATTTGTGTCCAGAGCTAGGCATTAGCCTACTTACAAATTGTAGTCCGTTACTGATTCCAAATTACATGATTAAAAAGTGTAGTTAGTAATCCTTTACACACATTAGGTACACTGTAAAAAAAAATTCCGTAAAATTTACGGTAAAAAACCGGCAGCTGTGGTTGCCGGAATTTTACCGTAAAAAATACAGTAGCAATGTTTTCGGTTTTACGGTTCAATACCGTAATTTCATTAACTGATATAATGTTAATATACCAACCTTATTGAAGTACTGAAATCTGTTTTGTACCTTTGTAATGCACTGATATCCACCAAATGCAGGTGGTGATGAGAAAGTCACATGATGAACCAAAGCCCATCACAAGCAGCTTTTAAATAATAACATATATAGAAGGTGCACAGTGTCATTCACACAAACACCAAACACCATCATGGTAACACGCATGAAACTGAAATAATGCAATAAACATTCATTTAACAACATTAGCTGTAACACACAACCCTAATATACAAAACTGATAAGAAAAAAACTAAGAAGAAACATAGTTATTTCAACAAAAAACATCAAATTTGAAATGTAACGCAGGGAATTCTGGGAATGTCAATTTATGGTTATTCACTGTAAATTATATGGACTTTTTCACTTCCAAAAACGGTATACTACTGTAAAATTTGTCCAATACAGTTTTTCACCTTATATAGTAGGGGAATTTACCATTAACCATTTAACAGGTTTTTACTGTAGCATTTTTACAGTCTTTTACCGTTAAATTCACGGTCATTTTTTACAGTGTAGGCTAATATAATCAGGCTACTTTTTGATTATTTTTAGATTACTTTTGACCTAACCCGTTTATTACATTGAATTAAATAGGATAATCGTGTAACATATTAATATAAAAATACAAAGAGTAAAAAAATATATTCCATTCATTGTAATTAACAACATGAAGTGCACTAAACATTACGTCAAGATTTCCCAAACTGCGGTTCGTAAAGGAACTGCAGGGGTTTTGTGAGTTGAATGAAAAGCTAATAATTAATTAAATTATATAAATGTAAAATTTAAATAAATCATTTGAAAATATCATCAATCAAAATAAAACACTTAAAAATATTTCAAATATTTTATTTGCTTACGTGCATGTCATGTGACCAATAACCAACATCAGAGAATCATGAACATGCAAGTGTGATACTTAATTATTAAAATATTTATTTTAAAATCTCAGGGGTACTTCAATTAAATATATTAGGTGAAAGAAGTTCAGATGACAAAAAAAAAAGAGTTTGTAAATGCCTGTATTACATGTAAATAACAAATAACGTGAATTTGTGCATTTTAATGTGTTTTAAAGACAAAAGCCTTGCAAACAATAGTAATATATGGTTAACACATGCTGTGGTCACATGCTGTGTAGCCACCTGACTAGTGACTGGTCTTTGGGTGAATGTCCACAAAACGGGAAGACTTTCTGAATGTATATAAGTGGTAGGCTATTTTACAAAGGAAAATTTAAAAGATGAAAAAGAGGAATATGGAGAATATATAAAATATGAGTAATTTATTGCTATTGTGTGATATCATGTAATCAATAAAAAAAGTAACTAGTCTGATTATGAGTATTTTAAAATGTAATGTAATCTAATTACAAGTACAATTATTACCCAGCTCTGTTTGTGTCCAATGAGGTTTACCAACCCTCCTTTGTTACTAAATTCACATATGTGAGCTGAATTTATTTATTTATTTATTTCATGTAAGTTATATAAATATATCTTTTGTGAAATAATTGTTAGCATTCTTTCTTGCAGTCATGGTAGCTAAATTATTATCATTATTAATATTATTTTGTAAGAATATTTATAATAATACTTGACCGATAATTTATGAATTAATTTCTACACATAGGCTACATATCATTCAAATTGATCAATTATAATCTAATTTACAGAATTGTTAAAGTTGTCACAATTTGTAATTATTTATTTAGATTTTATTCATTTTTAATGTAGAATTGGTTACAATTCCTTGCTTCTGAAACCCCCAGAGGTTCATAGAGAAATTGCATGAGTTTAGCGGGTTTGTGATAGAAAGACTGTCACATAAACGTGTGTTTTAGATGCATATGTATTTGTATATCTAAAAATATTTAAGAAAATGTGTTTAATATCAAAATTCTATTAAAGTATAGGTTTACTCTGATATCCAACACAAATAAAGTCGTTACATATATTATTCATTATATGTATTAAAAGATCAGACAATTACGTGCAATATCACTTCATAAAATAAATAGGATAATCTCACTGAATTCACCCTAATTTAGATCAATGGAGTGATAGTATTGATATATATTGAAGTTCTGCTGACGCTATAAAACTGAGTTTGAGTAGTAACGTTCTCCTACGGTAGGGGGCGATAAAGCTCTCTTGGTGTGTGAGCGCCGCGGTGCGTGAGAAATACGAGAAGGAGGCGCTTCGCTCCCGTTAAACCACAACAAAGATGGAGGCGCGACGTGACAGCTAGATTTGCATTTTTCATAGCGACGCGCTCAAACTCGCGCTGAAGTGAAGATGGACGCGCCGCATCTACCGGAACACAGCGCGGAGAAACGCGTCCGTATCGTCGGATCCGAGCTGGTGGAGAATTACACGGTTAGTTTGATATGGTTCGTTTGGGTCGGTTGTTCAGCGCATATTCACGTTTATGATAGCAGTGTTTGAATAAATACATGAAAGTGTTTTATATTGTTAGATTTGGTGGTTAAAAGTATTTATTTGGTTAATAGATTAGTTGTGTAACCTTTTAAGATAAAGTAGACGTTTTCATAAAGCACGTTTATTGCATAAGAGCGGATGTTTGTTAATAATAAATAAAAATATGAGGATAATATATCAATATTTAAATGAATTTCGTGTTTAATTGTTACTAATTAATAATAATAATAATAATAATAATAATAATAGCGGTTAATACAGTGTCAGGCCTTTTTAATTATTTGCATGATCATTTGCATAATACACAGTTATATTGTTATGTGGATTGTATGATAAAGTGGAGAGGTGTTTGTTGGTTTGCAGAGATTAAAACACCCATTAATGAGAAATATTAGCGAATAATGTCATATTAATTATGAAAAACAAATGTAAAGATATATATATTTTTTTTTAAGTATATATATTTTCAGGTTTACATCATAGAGGTGAATGTTGGAGATCACAGGTGGACTGTCAAGCATCGATACAGCGACTTTCACGATTTGCACGAAAAAGTGAGTTATGTCATCAACAACAGATCAGACCTCAGATATTGACATTGTGTTCATAGTTCATAGTGAGTGACTGATAAAACTGATTAAATGTTGTTGACTTCAGCTCACTGTGGAGAAGAAGATCGATAAGCATCTGTTGCCGCCCAAGAAGATCATCGGCAAAAATTCCAAAAGCCTCGTGGAGAAGCGACAAAAGGAGCTGGAGGTTTATCTCCAAACGCTCCTGAGCAGATTCCCTGCATCGACCCCCAAAGTCCTGTCTAACTTCTTACTCTTTCACTTATATGTAAGTTTTTATGTGCTTTGTGTGTGATAGGAAGCAGAAGATTGTAAACAGAAGATTCCTTTTTATCTGTCACATGCTGGTTAAATGTTAACCGTAGTTTGTGTGTAATCCATCCAAAGCAACTGCATGCAACTCTTGCTCTGTTGCCTTCATCCTGTGAAGATGAAACGTGTTGCACTGCATTCTCTCATCTCAGCCTCAACCATAAATGGTTCTAGGAACAGCAAGGCCTGTTATCTGGCCGTAAGTCATGTTCTCGTGCTCACAGTAGTGGTATTGATATTGATCTCTGTAAGGCTTTTGTCTGGAATAGGCATATGACCGGACTGAGTTGTTTTGGAGCGCAGACGAGCTTTATGTTTGTGCACTTGTCCTTGATTGGCATTTTTGGCATTGGCATTTGTGCACATCAACATGCATTAGAACTCATTTTCTCAGAATGCATAGAAAGAAAAACAGTTCTAAACAAGATATCATGAGGAAATCAGAGTTATTTCTGCATTTCTGGCGAGATCTTTCAGGAAATGAGTTGAAGAAGCACACGCAAATCATTAAAGGAGTAGTTCAACAAAATATGAAGATTTGCAGAAAATGTCAAGATGTAGATGAGTTTGTCCTTCCTCGGAACAGATTTGGGGAAATGTAGCATTTCATCACTTGCTCACCACCAATGGATCCTCTGCAGTGAATGGGTGCCATCAGAATGAGAGTCCAAACAGTTGATAAAAACATCATAATAAGCCACAAGTAATCCACACCACTCCAGTCCATCAGTTCATGTCTTGTGAAGTGAAAAAGTGCTCTATCCATAATATCGCGTTCTCCTGTGAAAAAGTTGATTCGTCTGAATAGGAGAGAAATATGCACAGATTTGCAAGCCAAAACAGTTCTAAATAAATGTCGTGTGGATTATTGTGATGTTTTTATCAGCTGTTTGGACTCTCATAATGGCGGCACCCATTCACTGCAGGTGAACGTCTAAAACGACCAAATGTAATGTTTGAATAAGGTTTGTTGTGAGAGAATCCATCTTTGACTTGAACTTCATTATTTTCAGGAAATCAATGGAATTGCTGTGGCCCTGGCTGAAGAGCTCTTTCATAAGGGTGTGTTGTTATTCATTCCTAGAGTTATTAAATGCTTGAAATGTACAGCATTCAATGTATTGGCCGATAAACAATGTAATGGGCTATATTATGTGATGTGATGTGATGTGATGTGTCATGTGGCCAAGTATGGTGACCCATACTAGGAATTAGTGCTCTGCATTTAACCCATCCAAAGTGCACACACACAC
>NW_015547737.1:810034-810388 GCF_001515605.1 Sinocyclocheilus anshuiensis
CCTCCCACCTACAATCCCTGCCGGTACGAGACTCGAACCCGCAACCTTTGGGTTACGAGTCCGACTCTAACCATTAGGCCACGACTTCCCCAATCAATCAATTTATAAGCCAATCCTATTATAATAAAGCTCCAAATGAGACTTTTGCATGCTTAAAGTGAAATCAGACATCAAATATTTTAATGTAACATAGAAAAGATGGATAACTGCAGTCTGGTACCTATAAAATTGTGTTGTTCATATTGGACCAATGATAACAATTAATAAGATGATGATAAAAATAATAGAAATAGATTATAAAAAATAACCCTCATTGCATTTTTCTACAAATCCCCTATTGAAATTTTGCATATA
>NW_015547738.1:0-1216 GCF_001515605.1 Sinocyclocheilus anshuiensis
AGTTTCAAATCTACAGTAAAACTCATTCAGGTCTTCAGCAATTTGCTGATTGGCCTCATTGGCCCCTTAAGACCTCCACATTTCTTTATATGTTGTAATTTTTCCAGTGTACTGCAGCATTTGAGCTGTAGTAAAGCATTGAATATCCTTATTTCTCTGTGCATTATAGTTTTGCATTCACCTGACACCACATACACACACTGATTCATCTTGAAATGGAAAAACTGGATAAACCTAAAGACAAATATTGAATTATTTATTCCAGTCAGTGTGTGTGTGTGTGTGTGTGTGTGTGTAAGGACGTCCGCGATGATGCAACGGTGGCCTCATCTGTTATATTCATAATTTCATATGAAACTGAACAAAAAACCCTTTTCAATAACAACAAAAACCTCTGCCCAACGCATAGGTAATAGCTCACATCTAGAGAACAATCACCTCATTGTGTGCATGCTCAGATAAAAGGCTTTCATCTGACTTTCTCAGACTACATGAGGAGAACTGTTGCTGAACCGCATTGTCATTAAACTGGGACTTGCTAATGACTTAAAGACTAGCAGGACAACATGAGAAGTTCTGACTGTAATTGAAGGTTCTGTATGTAGACTGCTGGCAACCATATGGTAGAAATCACCACTTTGAATGGCAGTACAGATTGAGAAAATGAGCTCTAAGAAAATCAGCCTGTCCAGTTATAAAGGAGAAACTACATTTTTACATTCCTTGAAGGAAATTTTTGAGTGTTTGACTGCAAATCCTTATGCTAAGGGTGTTTTGGCAGTACTTTTCTAAACAGTTGTTAAGGCATTCTAGCTGGTTTCTAGGTTTTTTTATTTTATTTTACAGCCAGTCAACAAGTCAAAAAAGCCCACTCCAAGTCTTTGATCTAATCTAGTCCTTTCTTTCATTCAGAGTAAATAAAATATAGGGCAGAGACAGTCCATTTGACCACTTGTATGAATACAGTAAATGGCAACATTCAATATGGCAGCTGCTTCTTCTTTATCACCACCACCATCATCATCATCATCATCATCATCATCATCATTGGCAGTTTAATCTCATGAAGCATAATTTCTGATACCATTAGTGTCATATCTTTTCCTGATTTGAATGACACTACAATTCAAAAGTTTAGGGTCAGTAAGATGTAATTATTTATTTATTTGTTTTATTTATTTTTATTTTTTTTTAGAAATCAATACTTTTATTCAGC
>NW_015547738.1:1712-13971 GCF_001515605.1 Sinocyclocheilus anshuiensis
TAATCTAAAAAAAAACTTATTGACCCCAGACTGAATGGTAAACCGCATGATTTAAGGTAAAATTCAAATCTATTACACAATTGGACATGCACCAAAGTGTACAGTTACTCACGGGGTAAGTGTATTTTATGAATGGATCTCCATCCCCCAGGTCCAAAGTATTGTATTGAAATCTCTGAGCATTATTAATATTGATGCTTCATAGTATCTTGTAAATGTAAATTCCAAACACTGTGAAACAAGCGGTGTGAGCTGTCAAACAACCTTGATGCTCTTTTGTGCTCAGCACTATTTAGCTGTTTTATAGCTATTTTGCTCCTCAAGTGCAATATCGCTATGGAATCCGCTCTTATAATGCAAAACTCATTAATGGACTGTTTTTGAAGCAGAAAGGCCTGTGTAGTGTAGATTAAGCAGATGGAGCTCTTCTGTATTCTAATGGTGATTGACAATGAGAACATTATACTGGTCATAGGAAAACTAAGAGAGCCACTGTCTATGGATATAGGTGTCTTTTTGGAAAGAGGAAAAGAGAGAGAGGTAGAAGAGGTCATAAATTATGTGGTAGCTAAATAAGTTGATGAATAATTTACCATTGTAATGTGGCAGTAGAGGATAAAAGAAGTTTTGGCTGCAGATTACTCACTGTAGGAAAAACTCTGGAAGCTATATGACTACAGAAAATTTAAGTTGTGTTGCAGCACAGGACTCTGAGCTTGCAGGCAAATACATAGGTGGATCTTTCTATCTCTCGTTACCTCTCAGTGGGAGTAATTCCTCTTTCAATCAGCTTTTATTTTGCACACTGTGTAGATTCAATCAACAGGCACAAACGAAAGGATCCTAACCTCAATTTATAGAAGCATCTTTTTGCAAACAAGCACTTGAACTGAAGTCTTGTTCTAAAAAAAAAAGTTCAAGAGTACGTAGAAGTAATGTTACAAAGATGTTTCTCAAATCAGAATTATATCTCAAAAATAACTGGCTGGTGAACTGACTGACCATAAGGAATTTTGTATTTTTATTTTTAATCGCAAACCTCCAGGTTCTAGTTTTCACAAAGTACTTTCTGCTTAAAATGTTTGTACTGCCTTAAAATGTTACGTTTAGTCAACTTGAAATGTGGACTTGAATAATTAAATTTTCTAAAATTAAATCTGGGAAAGCTACATTTTAAGCTGTAATTAAATATGTCTGCTAAATGTAAATGTGAAACAACTTTCCTTTAGGTTGACATCACCAAGACCTCTTATGTTCAAACCCCTCCCCTTCAAATATCTGTCATGCAGAGATCTTTTTACTATGATTCAGCCATTTCCGGATGTATAAAATTATTTATACCATTATTTTATTTTACTCTTGTATGGCTTGTGATAAATGTGAGATAAGATATATGAAACATTACACATGTAAAGTGGGTTATGATGGCTGCATGAAGAGAGAGAGAGAGAGATCTATCACACATGTGTCTTTATTAATTAATGACATGGACATGTATTCCCCAACTACATCTAACACCTTAACTTGTGCTATTCACAGTAGTCCAATATTTGTCACAGCTTTCATGGACATAACAACAAAGAGTGGGTGGAAAAGGCCTGAAACAGCATCCCAGACCGTTATATCTAAAATCAGTGGAAACAATCATGTTTGATATCCAGGACAGAGCGATGAGCGGTGGGTGATCCCGTATGTTTTTACTCAACTATAATTAGGTTAATTAATCTTGTTGCCGATCCAGGACTTGACAAGATTAAACATCCGTGATGTTGGTAGCTGGACTTTCTAGCCCATCAAATTTGCACGTCCACTCCCCAGAGATCAATTTATTTTCAATTAGAACAGCAGGATCTGAAAGCCGATTGGAGGAGAAGAGTTATTCTATTCAGAGTCTACTGGACAAAAATAAATAAATAAATAAATTATTCAGCCAAGCAATCAGAATGTATCAGCGAATTTAAAGAGTCATTAAAAAGAAAATAAATATGCAAAAACGCTCCAATGTTTTATTGCTTCCGTTGCTAAAAGTGTATCTAGTCAAGTTACAAGCTACTCAACTCATTTTTTTTTATATTATACTCATTTTTATTACTCTCTCTCTCTCTCTCTCTCTCTCTCTCTCTCTCTCTCTCTCTATATATATATATATACACACACACACACATACAGTATATATAATAATAATAAAAAATGTTTCAAAAATGGCCAAATTCTGACTGTAGAAGGCATGCATTCTGGGCAAATATGATATATACTGAATCATTTATTAAACCAGTTTTTGTAAATTAATCATCCATACAAATCAACAGATTCAGAATTACCAATTAAGCATGTACGAATGAACATGAATATTTTAAGAGAGCAAGTTTGATTATCTCATTTCACCAGACTATAAACCTGCATGTTTTTCTTCCATAATGTGACTTATTTCTAAGTAAAACAGGGTACTCAACTGTATTCATCTGGAATTAATTGGATTGTGAAAACTGGGCTTTTCTATCCAGAATGTAGCTGAACCCCTTGAGAAACGGCACCATCACCCACTTTTAAGGAAGCTGAAGGTAACATTCACCCTTGAGAGTGTCTCAACGTGTCCCAATGGTAATGTTTATTGCTTTAAACTTTATTACAGGAACATTAGCCAGCATTAAATGAATGTAATAATTACTGGCAAGATTTCACAAGGGCAACAGCAGCCTAAAACAATGCAGAATTAGCTATTATGCTACTGGTTAACATTAACCTATGTAATGTCAGCTAAAAAGGTTTTCAGATGTGGAGCAAGCTTTTACATTTTGATGAATATTCAATTTTGATTTTATGTCAAAATCACACAATCACGCATATTATATAGAGTTTTTTTTTTTTAAACCTGTGTGGCAGATTGAGCAATTAAAGTGGCTACACATGAAAGTTCAATTTAGCACACACCCCTAAAATGTTTAATTTATTTGGCAGATCGGCAGGTGTCTATGTGTGTGTGTGTGTGTGTGTGTGTGTGTGTTAAACAACACATGGATGGCGACCAGGCCCTTTGATTGTGTCCTGCTGACAAACACACAGATTCTCAGACATGCTCGCACACTCTCTGATCTGTGTAAGAGATTCCCTTCAGAGCAGCAGCTGTCATACAGAGCTCCCTACCACCTGTCACATCCACTCCATCAAATATCACAAACCACTCAAAATGGAACTACAGAACAGCCATCAATCCGGTTGCGCTTCAGAGTGTTCATGAGGAGAAACGAGAAGGCATTTGAAATGGCCAAACGGTGGACAGAAGCCTTGATTTGCTCAAAATACCCTCCTTTCCAGGGTACGTCAAATCAAATTGCGCATGAAGTCTGCAAATAGCATTACTAAAGATAATTACATTAAGGAGTTTATGCTAATCTTTTTAAAGCTTAGCATGTCATAATTATTATAGAGAGTGGTGCAACACAGCTGCATCAACAGCGAGCGTAAAAATGACTTTAGTCAAATGTTCATTAACAGAGGACACAATATCCCATAGGAAAGACAAATTACAAATAAGATCTCTCTAATATCGTTGTTTATTTTCATTTCAGTGAAATGAAAGAGATTGAAGGCTGTCAAGCTTCAAAATGACAAAGAAGTGGCCCAAAGGTGCTCTGTATCACTTTTGCACTAACGGGAAGGAACAAATCAAAATTTAAGTCATTACTGACTGAAAATATTGACATCTGCTCTAGCTCCCCTTGACACATTCCCAAGAGAAGCAGCAATTGTTTGAGATTTGAATTAGCTTGATTGAAACAGTTCAGTATTATTATATGCTGTCATAGGTCTTTTATTGATATTTTTAATTAGCTTTTATTCTTTATTTCAATTACCAGAAATTAATTAATTATTTATTTATTTATTTATTTATATATTTATTTAGTTAGTTAGTTAGTTCGTTTTAGTTAGCAATAACAACACTACATTGAAACAGATCCTGTTCGCAAAACTGGTCTGAATGATTAATCCATGAATTGACTCACTCTTTTGTGTTCTCTGGTAGAAAAACATCATACACTCTCATGGATTGACATGACAGTGAATAAATGATAACAGAACTTACATTTTTGTGTGAATTATTCCTTTATCTTGTTTCCTTTTTTTTTTTTTTTCCTCTAGTAATCTCGCATGTGTCTCCTATACAGATGCAGAAATATGTAAACAACATCTCCAATTTGCCAAGATCCAAGGTCTAGAATCAAAGGTGAAAATTTGTAATATGAATTCCCATCAACAGTTCCCATCAATCCCCAATCACGTTTGGCCACAACCAAATGATCTGGACCAAGCATTCACATTAATTTTTATTTATACTGCATGTCAACAATTGATTATTGAAGCTATTTTAAGAGAACCATCTCCAAGTTGATACATAAATGAACATTGACTGAGAACTCCACAGCTCAGAGCTATAAAAGATTCCCCTGGAATCCCTGTCACACTTTCACCGACACACTCCTGAAAGCGCCATGACTACAACCACGTTTTATGTTACTTTATTACATGTGGTAAATGAGGCTAAATATATAACACTGTCCTTCTGCGATCAGAAGCGAGGGCAGCTAAATTAATAATCCAAAAGCGATGATCACAAACGGACGATTTATGACTGAACTGTGAGGCCTTTGTTTGCCTTTCATAGTTTGGCCCTGGGGCAGCACCAATTCCTTTTTCATCAGGACTCTGTACAAGCAAACTGGCACATTTTAACAAAACGTTTTATGAAAACGGGAGCGAGGGCAGGTTGTGGGTCAACACTTCTGTTCCACCCACACATTGATACACGCAGGCATTTCAATCAGCCTTGCACACTTGCTCACAATGACCTCTATTGATCACAACAGCCAGAGCAAGAGATGGGAAGGACATGTAGTTATCATAGAGGTATGGACAAGAAAAGACAACATGGAAGGGAGGAAGTAGGTAGTGACAGAGATTGAGATGACTAAGGGGAAGTAAGGTTTGGAAGGGAACAAGAGCTCTGTAATAAAAGTGTCAGGGCCAATTATTGTTTCCTTCTCCTCAGCATTGATCGATCAATTTGTGCCTGTCCTGCTCAGTGTTGCTTCCTGCTTTTACGGGAAATTTCAGGAACAAGAAACTCAGAATGGATTCAGAGACTATTGAAGAGAGGATTGTACAGAAGTCTTTGAAACCATCATTTCAACCATGTCTGCACAAGAAGCGTTTCCCAGGCACTTTTTAAAACAGTTATTTTAGGTCCTCCAGTCTGATTGGTTCAGATCAGATTTGGGTGAGTTCTTTCTCACTCCATGAACTCTTGGACATGAGTTTTTCTCACCTTTAAGCATACAGCAAATAATATTTCTTCAAAACCTCTCTTATTGACTAGCCACTAGGACTGCATGACTTGGGGGATAAATCTAATTCATTATATATATATATATATATATATAGAGAGAGAGAGAGAGAGAGAGAGAGAGAGAGAGAGATAGATAGCTTCTAGGGCTTCACAAATGTATTTCAAAATGTTGTGATTATACACTGAACAAAATTACAAATGCAACACTTTTGTTTTTGCCCCCATTTTTCATGAGCTGAATTCAAAGATCTAAGACTTTTTCTATGTACACAAAAGGCCTAAAAAACAAAAGTGCTGCGTTTATAATTTTGTTCAGTGTAGATGGTATAAGAACACAGAGCCATGCTTCACTCTGAAACATGCAGTGCATATATATATATATATATATATATATATTAAATCAAAGTCTTTGTGATTTGATGTTGTTTCACCCCAACATTGAGATTATAAAAATGATAAGGTAAAAATTTAAATAAAAAAAGGAAACATATGCATGAATGAATAGGTAACAATAAGATCAATAGCATGCATTTAGAAAACATATAGGCTGAATTTCCATTTCATGCAGACTTTAAAAAAGAAAAAGAAAGAAAAACTGATCTTTATGTAAATTTTCTATTCATCATGGCAGCCTCTATTCATCAGATGATAGTAAAAAGCATATGTATCGTTACTCAATTTGCATAATTTCTTTAGTGAGTTGTGCTAAGCAACACATACAGTGCAGGCAAATAAAAGCTGCTATCAGCAATTGTAATTTATTCTTGAATTCCCCTTATTCTTAAAAGCTAGCCTCTTTTGTTTTCCTCATTTAGCAAGATAAGGAAGAACAGAGATGTAGATGTATGAAGCACTTCCCAGATTTTTTTTTTTAAATCTCCTTCTATAATTCATCACGTTTCAGTGGTTTTGACATTCCTGGTATTTATCAAATGTAATCTTCATTAGACACAACGCTATGTGTATGTGTGCACGTTTAGCATAACAAGACAGTATGTGGGCACACAGCTGAACCGTGCCAAGACAAACATCTCAAACACAACAACAGAGGGATGTTATCGCAAAGACGCAGAGGCTGGCAAAGCCTGACACACTGCTGTTTGTCTCTCAAGGTCTTCAGCAGTAAACAGCACATCAATCTAAGAATATGGCAGTGTACACAAGATGTGCAATCATTCCTATAATCCAAGGCTATACATTAAATTCAATTCAAGTTTATTTGTATAGGGCTTTTCACGATACAAATCGTTGCAAAGCAACTTTACAGCAAATTAAGTTTCTACAATATTTAGTGGTAGCTTATCAGTGGTGACTGTCAGTTTATGTACATATGGCAGAAATGTTCGGAAAAATCAATTAAAGACGTGATCAATTAAAGATGTAATCAAACAGACGATGAACACTATTAACAGCAATTATTATATGATGCAATCAAACTTATAGCAAAATTTGGCAGTTCTGTATGTGGTTTCAGGGTTGGCATCATCTGAGGTCCTCTGAGGGGTTGGCATCATCTCTTCTCAGGTGTTCTGGATCCAGACTGAAGCTTGTGTAAATCCTAGTTACCACGGGATGTCAATATAACTGCGGTACAAGATTATGAGATGCATTATTTGAATGCTTGACCAAAGAGATGTGTCTTTAATCTAGATTTAAACAGAGAGAGTATGTCTGAACCCCGAACGTTATCAGGAAGGCTATTCCAGAGTTTGGGAGCCAAATGCGAAAAAGCTCTACCTCCTTTAGTGGACTTTGCTATCCTAGGTACTACCAAAAGTCCAGAGTTTTACGGAACTTAATAGGTAGCCAGTGCAGAGACTGTAAAATTGGGGTAATATGATCATATTTTATTGACCTGTTAAGGACTCTAGCCGCTGCATTTTGGACTACCTGTAGCTTGTTTATTGAAGATGCAGGACAACCACCTAGCAGTGCATTACAATAGTCCAGTCTAGAGGTCATGAATGCATGAACTAGCTTTTCTGCATCAGAAACAGGTAACATGTTTCATAACTTGGCAATGTTTCTAAAATGGAAGAATGCTGTTTTTGTAACATGGGAAATATGAGTTTCAAAAGACTGCTATGTAATATAACACCCAGATTTTTGACTGTAGTGGAAGTAACAGTACATCCATCTAGTTGCAAATTGTAATCCAAGAGATTCTGTGTACTGTCTTTTGGTCCAATAAGTAATATCTCTGTCTTATCCTAATTGAATAAAATAAAATTACTGGTCATCCAGTCTTTACATCTATATCAATCTTCAATCTCAATCTCTATACATCTATAACACAGACAAATGAGCGTGTTTTATAGATAACAAATTATTTATGCAGCGCTTTTATGAGAATGCAGCCCGGCAGGGAAACCCTGCTCATAAGTGGTTGAGTTGTTTTTTAGAACATGGTATCTATTTGAATGTAATTTACCAAGTCTAACCATCTTAACCAAGCTCTACCAGGTTAAAACCATGACTCTCTAATCCAGCTAGGACCAGCTAAGGACAATGAATTACCATTGTGGACCAGCAAGTAAACTGAGTTTGTTTTAAGGCATTTTAGATATGTTTAATTGGAAATGTAAACAAAAATAGTAGGAATATGAAAAGAATAGGAGTTTTTGAAGTGTGTAAACTAGCTGCCACTGGACCAGCTGGATTTCCCGGACAAGAACATATTAAACCTGTCTAAAGTAGTTTTCTGATCTAACCTGGCCAGCCTGGTTAAACTGGTTTTTAGGTAGTTTAGATGGTTGACCAGCTGATCTCCCTTCAAACTGTTTGACTTGCTACCTAGGTGTAAACTAGTTTTGGCAGGACTTTAATAGACAGGCATGAGGACTCTAAAGCTATTTAAGCCATTTATTTTTTCCCAAACCCCTCCAAACCCAGCAAACCAGTTTAGGCTAAAACAGACCAACTTAAATAGTTTGGTGTCAAGCCAAGACTAACAAACCTATTAAAAGTGGTTTAAGCCATTTCTATCCCCAAAACCCTTCTAAAACCATTAAGCCCAGCCTACTTGAACAGTTCAAAGTCCAGCAAATCAGTGTAGGGAACCAATCTATTTGTCAACTCTAAACATAATATATCAAAGATCACAGTGCTCATTTTGCTAATATGGAGTTGAAGCTTTTATCCTCACAACGAATAAAATAACTTCAGCAGGATGTGCCCGTATATCAGCCCCAGTACCTCAAGGAGGATCTGTCATAGACAGTCACAGTCATCATTCAGACCCCATACCCTCAACCAGCTGGCTCATAATTACGCACACACATCCACACACCTCATAGCGTATGTACCCGTTGACATGCATGTACGCTCACACACTGTTTTACTTCCATAGACCTGCTGTTTGATTCCGATCTGTCGATAAATATTTTGGCCTATCATCATTATTTATTTCCAACACTATTGGTTTTACATCACAATATGTTCATTTGCATGCCTGTATGGGCTGTACGTTACGGGAAACCTGCTGAAACGTTGCCAACAACCTCCTGCCGCACCCTGTAATTTATAACACACGTCCTCGGTGCGCTTTCCCCAGGCTAGCATCTCCAAAAAAGCTCAAGGTCACTCTTAAATAACGTTCATTTTTCCCAGGTTGGCCCACCATAATAATTTACCCCCCAGGCTCCTCCTCACCACAAAAAAAGCCTTCAAAACGCCCCCATCTGCCAATCTTCATGGGCTTTATTGATGGCCGTAGCTCATCTCTGCTCTCAGGTGCCTGGATTGTCACTGTATCAGTGTGAATACATCATCAGGGAAAGGCACGATCACCTAAACCCAGTCCAAGGCAATAAATCTGGCAGCCGAAGGGTCCAGGTGATATAAGAAGTCCCTCTTGTATGGAGACGATAGGTGACAGTGAAGGACACTACATATCAAGATGCTGCACTGTCTGCGCGACAGGCCTGAGCAATAGGGATTAAAACGTTGCTGGAATGGACAACAGAGATGGAGAAAGAGGGAAGTGGGAGGTGGAGAAGAAGGATTTATGAAGAAGGAAAGGACAACACATGCTTGGAATACTATATAAGCTTAGTCTCATAAACTAAAGTCAAGTTTGTTCTTTTCACTGACTTTTTTTTAACAGCTGTTGCATGCTCCCATAGGATGATTTTAGCTGCTCTTTCAAAGCTCAGGAGGTTTTGAGAAGAATTAGTTACGAGATATTTTCATTTAAGTATTTTATCTATTGGAGATGTTTCTCCTACAGTATCTTAAAAGAGAAATATAAAATGTTCAGTGATACAAATGAGTGTACTTCCAATACTTCCAGGACCAGATTATACAATCTTTGAGATCATATTGAAACCTCTGACCTTTTTTGCAGGCTTTGATGTCTTACATTGAGATCTCTTCTGATCACCATCCTCTCATTCCTATGTCTCACAGATGCACGTTTGCATCAATATGAGCTTGAGTAAATTACATTTTAGTATTATTAGTATTATCATTATTATTGCTTGGGGTGAACTATTCCTGTTATATTGCATTTTAAAGGAATTTATAGAAAATAACAGAATAATGTAGGCCTACTTACAAATGTCAAAAAGTTTTTTTTTAAGTTAAAAAAGCAGAAAATTAATTTTTAAAAAACATTTAATATAAATGTTAATAATGTAGGCTCCTGTTTTTGTCTCATTTTTAAGTACCAGCTTAAATTAATCAATTATTTTAGTTTTCAACCATTTTAACATTGACAATCAGATTGTGGCAGTAAAAAAAATAAAAATAAATAAAAATCTTTCTTCCTCATGTGATTCCAGACCAGTGTTATTTTAGTATTATTTATATAATATTATAACATGTATTTAATTTATTTTAAATTAGCTTTCAATTTAAAATATTTACATTTTCAGTTTTCATTTTAATTTTAGTTTGTTTCAGTAACTGTTGTGCTGTTTTTTTTATTTTTAGCTATGTTTATTTCCCTTTTAGTTTGACAATTTTTAATACCTTTATTTCAGTTAGTTGCCAAGGCAAGTTTTGCAAAGGTTTTAAAATCATTTAATTTAATCTAATTTTTAATAATTTAAGTTAACAATAACAACACTGTTCCAGACCTGTATCCTGTTATTTTTGTCAATGAAATACAAAAGAATCTTCATGCACAACATCTGTTCACAGCAACCACAGCTGTCAAGCTCTAAAAGGCACAAACCTCTTCTCCAATCTTGCTTTCTAATCAAATGAGTTTCCTTTAGACGTGTTAGATTGGGTTGGAGGTCCGTGACATCACATGTCACGTGTCTTGTGTCCTCTGCACGCTCCGTCCACAGGTGAACTCCATCGAGGCCCGGTGAAGGACAATAACTGATTCATATGCTGATGTTAATGTGTCCCTTTCCAGATCCTCTTCATTAAGTAAAAGCACTTAGCGACTTATAATCAACAGCTTCATCTGGTTTTGATGACTCACAGTGACCACAGATGTGCACAGTGACCACAGATGTGAAATGATCAACACGTGAAAGCGAAAAACCACATTAGGACGTTCTCTCTCTTAGCGTGCCTTTCTCACACACACATACACCCACTTTTTTCCTATTAGTGAACAACAGCTTTGTGATTACACTGAATGATTTAATTGACCTGACTGGGTTACCATGTATTTAAGAGAATTCAATTAATCTGTGCGTAGACCGAGCTTCTGTCTGACAGATTACAGCTCTATTTCCTCAGAAGCAGGTCAGGGATCTAAAAACAGACACGCCAGTCTTTTGACTGCGTTCAGGGATTGCTTGGTGCCAAATGAACGTGTTTAATGAACGAATTGTCGCTCTTGTTCACATCACTCGGCTCTGATCGGCTGCCGTTGTATCTGGAGGGATGTCGGCTATTTGTTATGCTAATATAACATCTTCAGCTCGCTGGCAATTCAAGATACGTTAGGCAACACTCCACCTATCGCAAATGAGATTCGTTTGGTAAGCAAAGTGGAAACCGTTGCCTTAGGTGCTATTTGTGTGCTTTATAAAACCGGGAAAGAGAAAGAGAGAGATGGAAAGAGCAGTGAGTGATAAGGAAAAACCACCACATCTGTCAACAGGCATCAATAACCAAGACACAGCATCACCCGTCTCTTTTAATTAGCTCCTGAGGCAATATGTTTCAATCGAGCCTCATTCACTGCTTTTTCAAATGAGCTATGAAACGAAGCCATTTGTGTTTCCTCTAAAAAGAAGCATGTGCTCCGGAGCCGGATTTGTCTCGTGTCTTAAATTATTGCAATCATATTTAAATGGTTTTCTTTTTCTTTTCTTTTTTTCTAAAACCTGCTGTTAAGCACAGTTTTTTTTTTTTTATTCAGATGGTGGTTTAGATGAGGACAGATGATTATCCACTGACCCCTGTGGACAGTCGTTTGACTCTTAATGAAGATCTGTTGAGAACGAATTCAGCAAACCAAAGCTCTAAAACACAAAGGCTTCTTGTGTGCTTTTGGAAAATCAAATTGCTTGCTACTTTGGAAGAGAAAGTTCAAGGTGGCTCTCAAGGTTCAAGTAACATTTCAGAGCCTTTACTTACTATATCCTTTAGGCATTTTATAATAAATCAAGGTTTTTAGATGAAAAAAAGCATTTTCAAGAATTCTGTTTAGACATTAAATTACACCCTTTTGAAGAAGAACCCTTTTGAAAAACAGGCACTTGTCTTATTATACCTTCTGTAGTGTATGTTATGGTAATCAATAACTTAAAATGTGCATCAATAAATTAAATAATACATTTAACAGCACATTTGATACATATAAAGCATTGGAACATTTGGGATTTGAAATCCAATGTAAAACTTTGAAATAAAGATTATTATTATTATTGTTATTATTGTTGTTGTCATTATTTATTAATATATCACACACACACGCACGCACGCACACACACACACACACACACACAC
>NW_015547738.1:16568-20497 GCF_001515605.1 Sinocyclocheilus anshuiensis
TTGTGAAAAGTGGGGACATCCCATAGGCGTAATGGTTTTTCTACTGTACAGACCGTATATTCTATTGCCCTACACCAACCCTACCCCTAAACCTACCCCTTACAGGAAACTGTGTGCTATTTCAGATTTTCAATACACTCCATTCTGTGTGATTTATAAGCGTTTTGAAAAGTGGGGACATGGGGTAATGTCCTGAAAAGTCACCTTCTCCTTGTAATACCTATGTTATACCTTTGTCATTATACAAATGTATTTCCTCATTTGTCACAAAAACGCGCACACACACACAGAATGCTGTTCAAAAGTTTGGGATCAGTATGACTTTTAATGTTTTTTAAAGAAGTGCCTTATGCTTATCAAGGCTGCATTTATTTGATCAGAAATACAGAAAATAAAAATAGTAACATTGTGAAATGTTATTACAATTTAAAATAATGTTGTTTCTATTTTAATATGCTTTAAAATATAATTTATTTATGTGATGCAAAGCTGAATTTTCAGCATCATTACTATTCAGTGTCACATAATCTTCCAGAAATCATTCTAATATGCTGATTTGTTAGCAATTTTGGAAAAAGTGCTGCTTAATATTTTGCTGGAACTGGTGATACTTTTTTCAGGATTCTTTGATGAACAAAAAGTTTAAAAGAACAGCATTTATTCAAAATATAAATATTTTCTAACCATAAATCTAAAAAAACTATCACTTTTTTAAATCATTTTAACACATCCTTGCTAAATAAAAGTATTAATTTATTTAAAAAAATTAAAATAATAAAAAAAAGAAGGGAAGAAAAATGAACAGTTTCTTTTGAACAGTAGTGTATATTGTTACATACTATTTATATTGTAAATGCTGTTCTTGTGTGACGAGTTGACATGAAAACAGATCTTGTTCCTGTTATTCAGCTTTTCACTTAATTAATTGTGTGGGTAACTAAGTGTATACCACCAAAGATTTAATTGAGTACTCAAAGCCAGTTTAATTTTCATTTAAATTTCATATTGAAATTTGGTGTTTATTTGTTCATTTACATTGTGTTTGTTTATTCTCTATATTATTTTCTTTAAAAAGGCCTACTACATACTTTTGGGGAAAAATGTAATTAAAAGTACAATGCTTAACATAATACTTGTTTGTGAGTTTCCAGTGATTCCCCATCTCTAGAGAGCCGCTCCTATATTTTCTGATTCGCAGTTAGTACATGATGAATACAAACAGTGGTGTCAATGATATTATGAGTGATGCTTATCCCAAACATACACTTAACTGAACAAAGCGTGTACTCCGTGCTACATCAGTCTATCTATCGTCCATACATCTAACTCTCCTTCCATCTATCTAACTGTCCTTCCATCTATCTAATTGTCCATCTATCCATCCATACATCGAATTGTCCATCTTTCTAGTCCATCCATCTAATTGTCCTTCCATTTATCTAATTGTCCATCCATCCATCCATCCATCCACCCACCCATCCACCGTATTGCATGCACTATAGCTTTGTTCTCGAGACTGGACTGGTAATTTGTTATGCTCAGATACAGATTTGCTTATTGAACAAGCTAAATTAAATGAGTGAAAAAGTATCCAGATAGACATTTGTTACCCATTCTCAATGGGAAAGTGCCCACGCAACATTGCTCAAAAAAGTTGCCCGGCAAAATTGCTCAAAAAGTTGCCCCATGTATCATCAGCCTCAGTGCCCATTAGCAAGTACTTAGGAATACTAATGAATATATATACTTAGTATGCACCTGTAATTGTTTTATAAAACAGCTTGAAATTACCATTTTTTGTTATTGCTGTAATTAAGTTGATGAACATGTAATATGTGTACCTTGGACACTGCGATGCAAAGTGTTTCCATTTTCACTGACCATACCGATGTAACAGCTGACAGGCAGTCTTGCTGATACTGAAGCAATAGCCAGTGTAGACTACAATGCTTTGCCCAGGAATCAGTGGTAAACTTTTCATAAGCTGCTTTCTCTTTTGCCTTGGAAGTGATTATAGCGTGGATGTGCAACTCCTGCGGTGTAAACAAAGACAGACGATTACAGCTTTAATGCCTTTATGAAGAAGTCAGGCTGGTGTTCTGTTGTGTGATTTCCCACTCCACTCAGTTTAAGTCTATCAAAACTGAAGAGATTAAGGAGGTAAAGACATATTAATACTTTGATCTTCTGAAAGATTTAATCAAATTCGAGGGAGATAAATTACTTTTATGAGGTTTTCATTGTTGGAGACCACAGATGCACAAGCCAGGTTATGACTTCCTTACCACTTTTTTAAAGGAACAATTCACCCCAAAATTAAAATCATCATTTACTCATTCAGTGAAAAATTTGCTTTGATTTCGATAAAATATGTTATTTAAATCTTTGATTTTTTGGGGTGAACTGTCCCTTTAAGAGCATCTCCTCGGCTTTTGGATCAGACAGTCACATTTAACATGAATGTTTAACTGATGAATATCAATGTTTACATGCGATTGAAATATGTGATCAGGTGTACAGCTATGTTTTTGAGCGTACACAGTGTACACTGCTGGCTTTAAGCCTGGGTTTGGGCTAATCACACCCCTGTTGCTTTTGACATTATTCCCTCAGATCAGATAACTCCTCTCCCACTCCGCAAATTGTATTTATTTATTGACTGCCCTCAAAACTTAATATTGTCTTCATATTCAACCAGAACCTTCTTCTATCCCTAGACCCCCATGATCAAATCTGCAGTGATCCTCCTTATTGCTCACTGATGATGCCAAAATATCAGAAAGTTGCATTTAAATCCTAAAACGATTTAAATCCTGAATTGATTTTCCTACCAAAGATAATCCTGTCAGTTGTTTGAAACAGTTTGCAGCAATGGTGTTATATTTCAAACACTACACCTGTCCAAAATGGCACGAGCAAAAGCTGCCAGATGGCGAAAAGAAAGTCCATTGTTGCATTTATAGAAATACAGTGGGGTCCAAAAGTCTGAGACCACTAGTGAAAATGCTTGCATTTTTCTAAAATTTAATACACTTTTTTATTAACCAGCATAACAATTTAAACTCTTATTTTCAGGTATGCAACCCACATTCACTGTACAAAAAATAAATATTCCTTAAAGAATCCTCTTTTGGAAGTAGATCACAGTTCAGTTCAAATCTGTCCAAAAACGTTCTGATATCAGATAAAGTTCAGATTCTCAATGCTCAACTCCAACGATGTAGCAGTAATTCACTGTCCACAGTGTATCCAGAAATCCTTTCCTCTTGAATAGAAAACCAAAAGTTTCAGTTCTTGTAAATCTTCCTAACTTTTCAAAGAGAAAGGAAAACTTGAAATCGCAACATATGACCCCTTTAATGCTTTCTTATGATACTTTTGGGAAAATCAGCCGTTTGAATGTACTATCAGAAGTGAGTGAACGCTCTCGGTGATTGATTAGTTCTGTCTTGCAACATTTGCGTGTGTTCAGATGAACAGGAAAATAGTTCTATCCTAAAAAGTTTCAGTTCTTGTAAATCTTCCTAACTTTTATCCTCTTCTTCCTTCAGATTCAAGCTGGGTGGCTCACCATCAAAGGAACATCCAAAGCAATCCACGTAAAAAAACCTGACCTATTAAAATAAGCCAGTGATTCAATAAAACAATAATTTTACATGGTTTTCAACCCAAAAAAATAATACTTTCAGATAAGTATTTATCTTACATTACGATAAACTTTCTGAGCAGGAGAATTGTTCTATACTGCACAATTACTCGCTAGCAAAGGTTATTCGTCCAATTCAATGCATATTGTACGCATTATTATTTAGCCACGTGAACTGCAACTCACGTGTGATTAGCGATCTCGACAATTTAACAAATACAGCACAAAATACACAAAATACATACATAAATTTCAATAAAGATTTAACACTTAAACTGTTGTC
>NW_015547738.1:20607-37768 GCF_001515605.1 Sinocyclocheilus anshuiensis
TTGTGTAGGATAGAACTATTTTCCTGCTCATCTGAACCGATCTGAACACGCAAATGTTGCAAGACAGAACCAATCAATCACAGAGAGCTTTCACTCACTGCTGACAGTGCATTCAAACAGGGCTGCGTTTCCCAAAAGTATCATAAGAAAGCATTAAAGCTTTTGGGAACGGCAGCCCTGAACAATGCTTATCAGAGGACAGAAGGACAGAGTTCTTTCACAATAAACAAACTGAAATTGTAGCCTACATAGTTTGTGCAATTACAGTTATTTAAATTGAACGTTGAAAGATAATATTGATCATGTTCTATTCTGTAATGTTAATAGAATAAAAAGGTTGCATTTTATGCATGCAACAGCCTGTCACTGGCAGTCCCTTATGAAAATGAACCATGGTTTTACTAAAGAGACCATAGTTCAACTGTAGTATTTATAGATTTGAATCGTGTAAACAAAAAACATATTTGAACCATGTGTAAACAAAAATATTACCTAATAAGTTACAATTAAGGCGTATTGAATATTAAAAATGTGTTTTAAACATAAAGTGAAGTGCTTATCAGTAATTTAATAATTTCATAAATTTCATAATTTAAAAGTTTAGTTCAGAAGTATTGAATCGGTATCGATATCGACGATACTGCCTTGAAAAATATCGGTATCGTATCGAAAACAAAATAAGTGGTATCGCCCATCCCTATCAGAGAGAGAGAGCGTCTAAACAGCGTCTCATTGGTCAACTACATCATTTCCAACTTTTTCTTATTTTTTCACATTTTTTCAATTTTCACTATTTATTTACAGTTTACTTAGTTTAAATGAACAATTATACAGCTATGAACTTTTAATAATATCACAAACTATTTATAATAATTATATACAAAAATAATTGTAAACCTGGAACAAAAGTAAGTCCGGGTTACACTGACATTTCAATGGATGGATGGACAGATAAATGGACAGTTTGATGGATAGATGGACAGTTTGATAAATAGACAGAGGGATAGATGGACATTTCAATACATGGATGGATGGATGGATGGATGGACAAACAAAGTTTGATAAACAGACAGAGGATAGTTGGACATTTTGTTGTATAGATGGATGGACTGATGGACAGACAGATGGACAGATTGATTAAGTGAGTGATTGATTGACTGACCTGGGTGTGCAAATCCCATCCCAGTCATCCATTAAGCAGGTGAAGTTTGGCATATAAATTAATACAGGAATGACATTGCTAAAATGTTTTAAATCATTCATGTTAAAAGCTGTGCTGCATTATGGCTTATTTAAAGCCTAATGGTTTTAATTTAGGAAAGGGCATGCAAAATAATCTCAAATTCATGATAATTATGACACATTGAACAAACCAGGCAGTGTGACCTTAAGTCTTGTTTGTCAAAAGAATGATAGAGTGGAAAGAACCGGTAAAAGACTTGACATTACAACAGATGATGCAAAACGGACAAGAATAATGTGAAATGGAAAAGGGTCTCTGAATAGGATGTAAGCTTTGTAAATGGACCATGCAAAAGGTCACCCAATCACATTTGGTCATCCAGCAATATAAGGAGAGAGAAAATTAAGAAGTGAATGACTCACTGTCAAGCACATTAATTCTTATGAAATGCCACAATGAATAATATGTATTTGAATGCATACATAGACATATTTTTGTTTTCATCTTTCATTTTTTCAGACCCTGATTGTATGCGTGTGTGGGTTAGGTTTTGCCTGTATCATGGGGGCCAAATGTCCCAAGTGGTTTAACAAACATATTTAAATTATATCTAAATAGTAATATAAAAATGAATATAGGTCTGAGTGAGGATTAGGTTTAGCTCAGTATTAAAACAATAGAAGTCAATGGAAAGTCCCTAACATTAGTGTGAGTGAGTGTGTGTGTGTGTGTGTGTGTGTGTGTGTGTGTGTGTGTGTGTGTGTGTGTGTGTGAAATGCTCTCTCTAAGGCTTTAAGCTATTTTTTATTTTACTATAATTTAACCTTGTACCTCCATCTTCCATCACTCCCTTGACAGTTACTAGCACCAGGCAACAAATTACTCTGCCCAGCACTAATTCACACATACATAACAACATGCACACACACACACACACACACACACATATTACAAATGTATGTGAACATCAGCTGTAGATGGTCCTAAGAGGCTTATTGCTCATATTTTACTGTGTTCCTGCAGTCTTGCTTTACCCTTAAAATTACTTCTCGATAATGTCAATGACATTACTGCCCAAGTGGGCCCTTTAATGTCTTTTAAACACTCCCATTGTTTTCCAGTTGAGACTGGAGCCTTTTAGGTGGCCATACAGCTTTTTGACTGTGGAGGCATGCCAAATTCCCCTGAGATTCAGGGTGTGTGTGTGTGTGTGTGTGTGTGTGTGTGTGTGCTTGTGTCCGTGTATGAATGCTTGCAATGCATCTCTGCAATATGTGTTCATGTGCTTGGCCATTTTGGCCTGGCTTCATGATATTTTAATGTGTAATAATGCAGCAGCATGTATAAAGGAATAGCTCATTGCCCTTTCCACTGTGGACCCTATAAATTAGCTCTAACATTTATAAAGTTAGTCTCTGGTAGACATAGTAGACCAGATATGGTAATGGTATAATAGAAATAGCAGATTGTGACCCAAAAATCTAAAACATTTACAGAGAAATACACATTTATGTATACATTCTAATTCATTCATTATTATTATTATTATTATTATAGAACAGCTATTACATATTGGAAATGGAGACATGAGTGATTTGAAGGATGCACGGACAGTGTGACAAGAAACTGTGACTATAAGGACAGTCGAGGAACAGACAGAGAAGGCCTGAGGCCTCTGTCGTCCTGGTTTAGTCTGTCCATCCGGTCAGAGTGGACGAGAGGCGTCTGTTGGGAGGACCGTGACTGACGTGTCCCTTTGCCTTTTCCTTTAATTGTCCTCTGAACTACTGAACAAGTCCAAACAGCTACACAGAACACGAGATGAAATCTAAGTATCATACCCATTTCTGAAGAACATGAGTCGTGTTTGTCCATCCAAAACCTGCTGAAATTATGCTAGGGAGGGTGATGTGGGTAGTGCCAGGGAATCCTGAAAAAAACAGTATCACAGTTTTCACTAAATATTAAGCAGCACAACTGTTTTCATCATTGATTATAATAAGAAATGTTTCCTGAGCACCAAATCAATAAATTAAAATGATTTCTTAAGGATCAAGTCACACTGAAGACTGGAGTAATGTCTGCAGAAAATTCAGATTTGCCATCACATGAATACATTACTTACTCGAATATAATAAAATAGAAAACAATTATTTAAAATTTCACAGTATTACAGTTTTACTGTATTTTTGAGTAAATAAATGCAGCCTTGTTGAGCATAAGAGACTTCTTTCAAAAACATTTAAAATATCTTACTGACCCTGAACTTCTGAGTAGTAGTGTATGTGATCCCTTTATTTAACACCCATTTTATCGTCTGAGGTGAAAATCGTAAAACGTATCACTCTGAAAATAACAACGCACCTCTCCTCAACTAGTCACACAGTTTAAGGTGTTAATCAAATCTGTGACACAAACAGTGTGGAGTTAGGAGTTTAATACTTAGGCTAGAGAATTTATTCAAATACTTAACCTTAACTATGAGCAATAGTGTTAGCGATGCTCGCCTAAGCCAGCACCACTAATAATCTTCATCTTTCTCTCTCTTTTGTTCTCAGCGCTGGTGTTTTTTCCTCTTGAAGTAACTGTTGCCAGGTTACAGCTTCTTGAAATGCACAGTCATAATTATTTTGAATAAATAACGAGAGGTCTGTTCAAGATGGACTTGAAGGAAGATTGGGATTCAGCTCATGGAAGAATGCAGAGGTAGCCATGCTCCGATGCCTGCAGTCAGTGTGTGTTTGTGTGTTACGAACAGAGAAAGAGAGTCTATATCAGGATCCATTAATCATATCACCTCATTAAAACACTAGCGCAGGAAGGTCGGCAAGGGTTTGAGTGTGTATTTTACATGTGACTGCATTATACCTGAAATTTAAATCTTAATTTGTTTAGTGCAACAGCTTAATATGTGCGAACGGCTGTAAATCCCACCAACCTTCATCGGCGTAACGGTGCAAAAAAGGTCAGTGGGAGTGTACGAGTGTGTGTGTGTCCTTGTTTCAGATGAGCGCTCGAAGGGAACGATGTTAGTAAAGACATTGTCTATTAGAAGTCCTCCTCTGGACAGGGACGTGCTCGCAGATAACGTTCATTTGCAGCCTGCCAGTCCATAAACTCCAACCATATCGCCACTGAAAGAGTTTTTCTTTTTCCAGATGGTCAGTTCCACTATTGAGTCCCACAGGCGTGCATATACAAACACAATCTGAAAAGCACTGTGTAAGCTTGCCCAGGCATGGCTATTTTTCTGTGAAACAGAACAATTCAATTAGGAACAGAGAGCTCCCCTCCAAATTACTGATGGGGGATAAACAGGGTATTTAAAGGTCTCTCTTTTTCTCAGTGTGTATGTGTGTTTCCATAAAATCGTCTGTAATCTCTCTCCAAGCCGCCCCCCAACCAGCCTTTTCTAATTATGTTATAACTTATTTTAACAATGAAAAGGTCTCTTCTTCTGCTGTTTTGATTAATAATGTGTCATGCTGAGAGAGTAAAATGTCAGCGCCTGTGATAATTTAGGTCACTGCATAAATTAAAACATGAGCAGAGCTCAATTTCAACAATCTTTTCCCGTTGTTTTATTTCCAATCCGATATCAATACTATCAAGACCAGTATTGCCACTATCAATACCATACCTCTATTAGACTTCTTTGTATTATTTCTTCTAAGGATAAAATGAGTAATTAATATTATATTTGAAAGCCGTATTTTTAATATGCTATTTATCAGACATATGTTTTTGCTTGTCATTAAAGAATATTTACTTCAATTTGAACGTGTTTATTACTTAAACTTTAATACTTAAATTTAATCATCAAGCAATCATCACTCAGCCTTCACTGATGAGATGTTTTTAATATTTCAGTTCTTTTTCAGGCAATAGGATAAAACCCAGACACTTTTGATGAAGTTTAGTCTCCTGAGAAAGAGTCTCACTTGTGTCTCGCTGCAGTTTCAAAAGAAATCTCAGTAATGTCACCAAACAATGCTCAGATTTGCCAAGATACTAAATGAAGTGGATATACCAGTAATATTTTGACATCAGTGTTATTATTGTTAAACTAAAATGATTAAAGACTAATAAATAAGTAAATATGTAAAAAGTTAGTTACACAATCAGCTATAAAGCACATAATAAAACTAATTAAAAAATATTAAGTACTATAACAGCATATAAATAATACAAAAATAACACTGACATGATACCATAGTTCACAAAATAATACCATGTTTTTGGATACCCTGTATGATAATATAGTAAGCAATTTTTAGATCGAAGTACCATGGTATCACTATATGATGCCATAACTGTATAATGGTTCTTTTTTTGAATGTTTGATTCAAACTACTGTATTGCAGGTAGCAAACCAAACATGTTTACCTTCCACATCGTTTTTATAATTTATTTTTAAACAAATATCATTTAGTGTAAATAACAGAACCTGAAAGTGTTGTATGATTTGCATTTTTATGACCATTGTCAATATGACAGGTTGCATCTTGTAAACATCATCTAATTCATATGATCAGCTGAGGTCTTCGGGTCAGTTTTGTTGTTGTTCTTCTTCTTTTTTAGGCCTTTTTTGTTCTGTGTGAGTATTTACAAGGGTCTGCACACATAGAGTAGGGTGTACAAATGTGTTTCGTTCAACTCAAGGTCAAGAGTTGCACTAGTGTGGCGCTAATCTGCTCAAAATGGAAACATAACAAGTGTATTTAGTTGCCATGAGGTCATAACCTTCCTATTCAGTAAAAAAAAAATGAGGTTACTGCTGGCAATAAGGCACAATCGGCATCATAATAAGTATTCAGGTGCTATGGGCTGCAAAAAAGCAAATGTTTTGCTCCCATTAAAGCACAAGAAGTACTCTATTCATCTCCTCAATGGATTTAAAAATGAAAATAAAGTGCTTTAGTAATCCAGTAGTTCCAGAAGCATATTGACAATCCTTTTTGTATTCATTTGAAGCCAAAAAAAGACTAATATGATGGTGTTTCTCTTTCATTTCAAATAAGCATGGTGTAAGCAGATGGTGTCTTTTTTTGTGATTATCAAAACTTATTATGCTTTGTGTACATACACAAACATCCCATCATGTTCACATTGATGTTTTTAACTAATTAAAAATCTCATTAAAAGAACTGGAATGATGATTTTATTATCCCTCCATTGGCACATACTGTAAATCCGGTCACAGGGTCAGTGAATCAGATTTGCGCTGATTATGACTCATATCAATGTGAAGCAGGTCATAAACAAATTATTGTTTATTTTTTAAACCCTGAACATTTATTGTTATTATTTATACTTCTGAATGCCATCTCAAATCCTTGGTTGACTTTTTCAACTTTTTCAAGATGCTGTCGATCATGGCTTTTCCCGGGAGAGAGCTAGAATGTGTGAGAAAGAGTATAATCCTGGATAAAGTTTAAAAGTCATTTTTTTCAATGTTCTGCCCAAGATTGTCTTCTAATCACAAATCCGAGATCCAATCTGGAATCTGTAGCTTACTCCGGTAAGGTCTTGATGGATGACGTTGCTATGGATTGTTCTAAATCTGCCGCGGCAACAGCCTCCATGCAATTTGCATGCAACCAGCCTGAGCAGAATTCCAAACTGACCTTCGAGCAATGAGATTTCCACAGGTGTTTTTATTCCCCACCTGGCCGGAATTGGGCCTATATCAGGGCAGTGTAGAAAAAATGCTTTGCTTTTGATCCACCAACACTGTCTGCCATGGCTTTGATCTCACTGTAGTAATCTCATTGTTTATGGAGATGAAATTGTGTTTTCCAGAAATGTTGTCGATGTGATTTCGAATGAGCTGCAGAGAGAATGCGTATCCTGGAGGTGCATGTACCATATGCATGCATGTTCTGAGAGCAAGCGTCGGCTTGAATCTCATTACTCTTGATTTTACATGAGTTGACAAGGGTAAAGCAGAAGCGGCGGAAATTACAACAAATACAAATCTTGACAACGGAATCAATATAGTTCACAAATGAATTAGATTATTCCAGCTCAGCCACAGTTTCGGTGTACTGTACGATTCCACAGTCAACATACCAGTCACTCCATCTGATTGTAAATTGACCACAGTAACCCACAGCAGATATTCATTGCTCAATGTTTCTGATGGGTCATTCTTAAAATATGTATTTTCGGTCATGAAAATGATTCAGATGTTCAAGAACCACAGTCTTACAACATTTTATTAAATAATATTAAATGGTATCATTTGTTCTTTGTGGTGTTTTTTTTTTTTTTTTTTTAGCCAGGTACATGAAACTTTTGCCTTCCTATGGTGTAAAACTTGACATTTACAGGTATTTATTTATCCATTTACAGTTTTTTCCAAGTGTAAGTGTCCTAGCAATGTTTAACTATTGTACACAATGCAAAAAAATAGCCTAATTATTATAATAATTGTATATAATTGTAACTATTATTTAAAATATGTACGTATCGTTTTGTTTTAACATTATTTATCTATCTTAATTTAATCATTTAAAAAGTTAATATAAATATGTCATTGTTTAAAGGTTCAAGAAAAAGTACAAGATTTTATTTTAAACAAATTAATAGTATAGTGACTTCGTCAGATATTTTTTTTTATTTTTTGTATGCATCTTGGGCATGGATACTGACACATACAGATTTGAGACCATTTGAAATGCATAATGATTTGGTCCATTACTTCTTTTGGCCTCTAAGGACGGGGTTGCAGTGCTGTATTGAACATATGTTTACTAAGCGTGGACATGTTCTGAACAATAGGATGCTTTATAAATGAGCATTGTTACACTCTAAAAAATGCTGGGTTGTTTCAACCCAACTTTGGGTCAAATATGGACTAACCCAACTGTTGGGTTACATTTTTACATTAAATTTTTAACCCAAAAGTTGGGTTAGTCCATATTTGACCCAAAGTCGGGTTGCAACAACCCAGCATTTTTAGAGCGCATACACACTCTTAAAATGAAACGTTCCAAATTGTGTTTTTCTTTACATTAAATTTTTAACCCAAAAGTTGGGTTAGTCCATATTTGACCCAAAGTTGGGTTGAAACAACCCAGCATTTTTTAGAGTGTAACAGGCAGAAAGGAAATAACTTGTTGAAGTGGCTTTAACAAGCTTCAGGCTATTCAACAGTTCAGCCTCTGAGGACGAGGCTGTTGTTACTTAGAATGTACTTATGGAAATATTGTCAACAACAGGATTTATTTATTTATAAATTAACACTGTCAACAGGAAGAAAAGTTAGAGAAATTGACTAACCAAATTGCCTGTGAAGGCTTTCAAGCAACTAGGTCACTGCAGAATGTCAGAAAAACATTATTAGAGCATTTAATTTTCCATTTGTTGACAATGTTTTGACACTCAAGACTACAGAATATTTTTTAAATGTTTACCAGACAATTTGTCAGAGGTCTATTCTGTACATTGTAGCTGTTGCAAGAACACTTCCTGTGTGAAAGGCCTCTTATCCTGAGAATGAGAATGGAACTTAAACTCAACCATGTTAAGCCGGGCTCACACTACAGAAGATTTAGGCCATTTTATCTCAGATTTCCCCCTACCAAGGATTGGAGAAAAAAATCTTGTCGAGGACCTCGGTCGGTTTGTGGATTATCTGGTAATGTGAAGCATGTACAGATCGAATCTTACACCTCCCGAACTGCTCGGGATTAGCCTAATATCAAACATGTTTGATATTTAGGATTTTAAATCGGGATGATCACGGCTATGATTACATCCGTACTTTCACAATAGCCAATGCGCGACTGCAAAACAAGCTGCTCTATGGGTACGTTGGATTGTGGGGATGGAGGAAGCTGCTTGTGGAAGTTTTGCAATAACACGACTGTCTGCATAAGGCTGGGCTTACACTGTGCGATTTCAGTAACATTTTTGTTAAATACCAACTCTCACTGTACGAGTAAATCGCATGCAACGTCAAGCCAAAGCTCAGGATTTACGTGCTCACACTATACGGTCCATTCGTCAAGCTGCAACCTGACTGCTCACACTATACATGCAAAATAAACACGTGATTCTGATCCCCGAACTGTGTAGCCTCCATCGCTTCCGTCCGTATCACACACCATAGCTGTGTCTCATTACGAAGGCTGCATCCTCTGGAGGTCGCATCCTCTATAGGTCGTATCCTCTGAAGGATGCGTATAGTCATAGTATACTCATATAGTGTCCTCAACCCAGAATTAAACGAGACGGCCTTCGTAGGACGGACGGAAAAGGAAACAGGAAGTATCACATTGCTATGCCAACACATTTATAGCGTTGTTGCGCTCTAACGCTAGTTAAATGTACAATATCAAAAGGTTAAACAAATTAACATTTTCTTGCCTTGCTAGCAAAGAACTGTTCTCAGTTCTCTGATTTAAAAATCACTAGACACTTGTAATCCTATTTACCACATTTACCAACTGATGTAATAGAACTTAAAAAAGAAGAACTTGAAAATACTTCCTCCAGAGGGCACAGCTCATGTCGAGTCAGAATTCGGCTCAAAATCGGACGAAAATCGCATTGTGCCGGGTGCCTAATGTGTCGAAAACGTACCACAGCCGTAAGGACAAAGAGAAGCATTGGAGTGAAATTACCTCAGTTTTGAACATACCGGGTGAATGTAGAAAGGTGCTAGCACGCTAGCTAACATATATAAACATTATTTGCTGAAATGTCACTGACGATCTACTGTGTGAGATCACGTGAGGCGCTCCCTCTGGCATAATAATCTTATGGTGCGTTCTAAACGGGATATATTGCCCTCTGAAGGGCACCTGAAAACAATTATGGCCGCCATATTGAAGGGTCGTTCCAAAACGAAGTGCTCAAAACTGTACACTTCAAAGGGTCCTTCGGAATGAAGGATTCCGAAGGGAACAACTGATGGACACTTTGGGCTCCCATGATCCTTTGCACAGTGAAGTTTGCCGTATTTATGCATATTTGGCGTAATAATTTAGAACTATATTTCATGAATTATGCATAGGCAAAATGTATCCATTTAAAACCAATTGCTTATGAAGTAATATCCATTGGCCTTGGTGCGATAAACCAAAAATAAATAAATAAACTAACGTTAAACAAAAGGCGCAGCTTGCACAATCTACTCATCATTCCGAGCATGTTTTTTGGGGGGGTCAACCAGTGTACAAAATGTGCGAAGAAGGCGCCTCCTTGATCGTCTCGTTAAGATGACGCAGAAGTGCGTTCCAAAAAAAGAGTTTTTTGACCCCTACACCCTTCATCCCTTCAAAGCTCTCACTCCAGAGGGTAAACCCTTTGAAGGGATTAGGGCATAGGGATGAGCCCTTCCGAATGGAACGCAGGGTTAATATCTTGTAGTGTGTGATGCGCCACGATTTTCAAATCGTGTAGTGTGTGCATGTTTAAGATTTGAGGGAAGAAAATCTGCAAAAATTATCCTTATATGTGTGCTGCAACCATATTTCATAATCAACTAAGATTTTAAAACTCCTGTAGTCTTAGTCCGGTTTAAGTTTATAGCTTTATATAGTGAACGTGAGAGTGAAGATGGTTTAATGTTAGTGTCAAAGCAGCAAATTTAGTTTCCGTCAGACAGAGAAGACACCTGTGATAGAACATGTCCGTTTCCATAGCAAACTGAAGTGCACACAGGAAGTCCTGCAGTGAAATCCGCTGAAACAGTAACGCGCGAAGGAAGCACGTCTCGCACTCCTAACCGAGTGACGGATCCCCTGGAGCCCGCAAAACCAGCCAGAGAACACGTATGGCGGCGTGCGGAAGCGCGGTGACAGTTCCCCTGCTGGGTTAAAAGATGACAGAATGAAAGGAACACACATGCTGGGACATATTGTGTGAAAGGCTCACCAAACTACTAAGACCAAATTTTTTGAAGGGGGAAAAAAGTGTACTTTTTGTTGTTGTTTTTTGTGCTCCCCGAGGATCTGAAAGCGGACTCATGTGGCTCATTGTTGTTCTTGGCTTTAATTTTAAATTGATGGCTTTGACATTTGCCAGTAAGCTTGTGCCAAAAAAAAAAAAAAAGAAAGAAAAAAGAAGCCACAAACCTCAGCCGTATACTAAAGCAAGTTTTTTTTTTTGTTTTTTTTTTCTATTCTGCTCGCTACTATTATTTTCCTGCACATTTATCATTCTAATCAAGTTCATTTATGGATCCAGGTCTATTTAGCTGTTGAGCTTAGGTTTTGTCCTGCTGCTAATGCTGTTGACAGCATTCCCATATTTCATTATACAAATACACCTGGCCGATTCGGATGGACATAATACTGCATAATGCATAGACACTACACTGGCACATTTTAACGCGTGTGTCTTTTGGGACGTGCGCGATCCGAGGCCTCTGGGGTGAGACCTGTCAATCAAACACCACGCAAATCAGCATTCCTGTGTCCCTGCGACCTTGTCAAACGGCGGGTGATATCTTCCCGAGGAGTAGCGTTATTATCGTTGTTTTTTTTAGTGGTTTGTTATGATGACTGATGGACCTTTTAATCAGAGGAACGAGAGGAAGTTGTTGGAAACAAATTGCGCGGGGTTCTCTGAGGAAAAGCAGAATGTTAGCACGTGTGTCATGGCAGATACCTGCTGTAATTTCTCACACATCTGACCGATGCTTATATGATGTGAAGGGCTGTTTACCTAATAATGTCGACCAGGGGCGCTTCTAGCCTTTCATCAGTACTGGGGCACAGGCCCCCCCCACCAAAAAAAAGTCTGCCCATATTTTGATCCTCCATACTTGCAAACAATTTCAGATCTTTTTTGCAAACCTGTTTGACCGATTAGCTAAAAAGAGTGATTCATTCACATATCTGGCACCATAAGTTCTGATTCTAAACACCGGATAGAAAACACATATTAATTGATTGCTGAAATATTATCAGATAAAATTATTCTCTAGTGACACCCCTGATGTCGACCCCTGATGTTTTTTTAATGACAATTAAGCACATTTTCCATGGTAGGTTTACATACATTTATACACTGCCAGTCAAAGTTTTAATAATTAGGATTTTTAATGTTTTTTTTTTTAAAGACTACTCTTATGCACTCCCCAAGGCTGCATTTATTTAATCAAAAATACAATAAAACTGTAAAATTGTGAAATATTATTACAATTATTACAGTTATTTATTGTGAATTTTACATATGTATTATAATTTTATTATTTTCATATTTTACAATTTACAAAATACATATTTTTTTCATATTACAGTAATGATAGGAAGATGTTCTGCATTGTGGGAGTGACAATAAGAACATTATTTGTCATAAATTATTTATTTAATTGTTATGAAAAAATGTCACATCACAATATTCTTTTTTAACATTAACACCGATGACATGAAATAAAAGGGTCAAAAAGAATTTTTTATTTTTATTTATTTTTTTTTTTTTACACTTGTTAGACCTTGTGCTAATGCTTGACATTAAAACATTAAATGAGTAATAAATAAATAACTGTAAATGTCATAAAAGCTGTCCTATAACAGGCTTCTCTCTAATCAAAATATAATTTATTTATTTATTTTGATTTTAATGTAAAATATGACCCGAACCTGGTAAGATGTGGATGTATGCATCAGTTTGACATGACTTGGGGACAAAGTGCATTATTTATCTCTGCCCAGGTTAGGAGGAGAGATGAGATAGGAGAAAGAGGGAGAGGCCAGTGGCCCGTCTTAATGTGTTCCACAGAGCTGCCATGATCCAATTAGGAGATGATTGTGCCTAAGCTTCTAATCATGACTTAAGAGTGCTGAGCGAGAGAGTGCGCTTAAACCAGCGTGAAAAACAAACATGATCCCATCACCAAAATCATGGGCTGGAAATTCCTTGTTTGTAACGCTGATGTCGCACATAATTTAGAACAACCTAACCAATCAGATGCCATTCTGTCAGAGCACAAAATAAAAGCAGTTCATCTACAGACTTTGTTCAAAGCAGCACACACACATACACAGTTACACTGATGTTAGCAGATGCTCCAGCCGCTGGGACGGTGGTTTGAAATCCCTGAAACAGCAGAGAGTAATGATGTCTATAGATAGAAAGACACTCTATAGGTGGCAATTATGCACATACATTTAATCATTTCACAGATGCTTTTATCCAAAGCGACTTACAAATGAGGACAATAGAAGCAATCAAACCAACAAAAGAGCAATACTAAGTAAGTGTTGTGACAAGTCCTGGTTAGTCTAACGCAGTTCATGTATGCATGTATGTTTGTTTGTTTGTTTGTTTGTTTTTTTAAATAATGAATACAAAGAAAACAAGTAGATAGAAAAAGGAATAGAGAATGTTAGTGTTAAAGGGTCTTTTTTATAATAAATAAAGAGAAAACAAGTAGATAGAATAGAAAAGAATAGAGAACGCAAGTGTTAGAGTGTCATTTTTTCATAAAACGAAAACGTAGATAGAATAGAAATGGGATATGAGTGCTAGTGTTAGAGGGTCAAGATTTTTTTTTAATAATAAATAAAAGAAAATAAGTAGATAGAATAGAAATTAGATTATCACCACACACACACACACTCACAGGTGGCTGTACTTGAATTTGTAGCATATTACAGTATGTGTCTGCCTGGATACCTGCAATGACAGAGTGACATGGAAACAAGGAAATCACTTAAACAAGTAAATTAACAAACATCAAGCGTAGCATTAGTTCTGGCAGGTCACGTTAGTCAAGCTCGCATCAGCTGACTCTCAGCTGATCCTCATCTACCTATAGGAATACGACACCTATCTAAGCATTCATATATATGGTCCCTCAGTATTATCAGCAGTTTTCGCATTGCTCAGTAGCTAATTACCCTCCTCCATCCCCAGCTCCTCCTCTGTCAGTCAGGGTTCAGCCTTGTGGTTACCCTTTGAATCAGACTAATTCTAAAATGTGTACATAAAATTATTGAACTTTAACGATATCTGCAATACATTTATGTTGGTTCTGTTCTGTTACCCTGGGGGGTTATCGCTGCTCTCCTTGCTCTCATCCATGCTAAGGCTGCATGGATGCATAGGGAGTTCTTGCCCAGAACGGAACCATACCGCCAATCCAAACTGTATGCTAATTGTCAATCATTTATATTCTCTAATATTTTTTTTTTATACTTATAATCAACTAGTTTTTATTTTTATTAGTTTTAAATACAGCAATTAGGCTTATAGGAGGGTTAATTGATTGATTGATGAATGAATGAATGAATGAATGAATGAATTAAATATGTCCCAATTACGAATATTACGTTTCATTTGTTAGGGGAAGAATCCTTCCTTGCACTATATATATATATGAATATTTTATAACATTTTGTTATATTTTAACTGAAACAGTATTTTCTGGTGAAACATTTTCCAATAACCTTAGTTTTATTTTCAACTTTGAAACATATTTTTTATAGTCTGCATTTACAGCAAGCATAAGTCGCTTAATTGATTAATGAATGAATCAAGTGAATGAATGAGTCACACACATCATCTTCTAATTGCAAATATGAAGTTTTATTTGTTGGAAAAATGTCTCCTAGTTCTGTTCTGCTCAGTCTTATTCATTTTTTCAATTTGTTTCAGAACACAATTTCCAAAGAAAATGTTTGGAGTGTCCAGATATTTCCAAACAGCGCTCAGATGAGAATTGAATAATGGGTATACTGTACATGGTGTGTGCGAGCATGGTGTGCATGTGTGTGTTTGTCTGGCTTTGGGAGAATTTTGTTTACCGTTAGCTTGAATTAATTGTGTTGTTCTCACTTGTGTTTGCTCATTCACTCCACACACACATGCTAACACACACACAGCGCCTCCCCAGAGCCATGTACCAAAACACCAATGTATTTTGAACAAACCCACCTCGTCTGTCAGTCTGCATGTACATTGTCTGGAAAGAATGTACTTCAGTTATAGTGTATATGTGCTTTCACAATAAGTACATGAGTGATTTATTTTAAGCTCTCCTACCAGCGATGCAGTTTGTGCAGCGAGGCAGCCACAAGCCAGACTCTTTAACCTGAAGGTCCATATGGAACGATGCCTAATTAAGAAGGCCTTTTTTCAAAGCATAGTTCAAAGATCAGCGGCCATTCTTAGCCATCTTATGTGCATTCTAAATGCATAGAATAAGCAAATAAGAGCACCGCTGGCATGCCTCGGGCAGGTATATAATGCACTTGTGTTGCCAGACACCATTTGAGCTCCAAAGAGGCTCCTCTGAGCACCAGCAGGATTACACACCATTCAGAATTGAATTGAGAATGCATTTTAAATTCCAGTTCAGTCTCTGAAGAATTGCAGTTTAAACATAAGGAAGTTAAATTAAAATTTATTGAAATTCAAATAAGTTAATATAACCACAATTTTTAACAGGACAACAAGAAAAGTTTGTCAAGACAGACTTTAAATTTTGGCTTCACAATGCTTTGTTTTGAAATGTCTTTCAAAGTTTATAGACATTACAAAACAGACAGACAGTTAGATAGACGGACGGACGGACAGACAGACAGATAGAATTGAATTTAATTGAAAGGGAGCCAGTTCTTCAGTTCTGAATTTGGCCCAGCCCTGCAAACCACAACTGCCATCCGATCTGGCTGCCCTGAGTGACCACAACGGAGCAGAACAGACACATCAGACTGGTCCATTTGAGAGATAATTTCAGATCTGCCACCTGTACCGCTGCTGAAACCGCCAGGAGACACAATGCCCGATGAAGGACAGGTGACCTGTCAGCCGCTGCTTACACCTCCTAGACGTCACACCTGACTGGCCTGGGCCAGACGGATGCTGCAATGAACTCGTCAGCAGTGGCATTGGGTCTTCGTAAATGAGTCACTCTTCAGCAAGCTCAGAGGAAATGAGAGGTATGTTCTGTGTGCATGCCAGGCCAAAAAATAGGTCCTTTGATCACAATAGATAAAAACGTGGTTAAATAGTTAAATAGGTTAAACAGGTCTTTAAAAACAAAAATCTTATTTAATACCTGAATTCCTGGTGAAGAACTTCACTACACATTGTCCATCTGATGCATACTGAATACGGAAATGGCAAGGTTGTTCATAATATGAAAATCTAATCTGATTGGCTGGATTTACACCACTTACTGTATACAGTTTTAATTAATCCATTAATTTATTTAAAAAACTGTAATATTTTGAAATGTTATTACACATTAAAATAATTGTTTTCCTGTGATGGTAAAGCTGAATTTTCAGCAACTATTTCTCCAGTCTTCAGTCTCACATGATCTTTCATAAAATCATTCTAATAATTATCTCTAACAATCATTTTAAAATTCTAATTCCACTGCTCAGGAAACATTTCGTATTATTATCACAGTTGTGCTGCTTAATAATTTTATGGAAACTTTTTTTTTTTTTTTGACAAATAGAAAGTTAAAAATAACAGCATGTATTTGAAATGCAACATTTAAAAAAATGTCTTTACTGTCACTTTTTCTCAATTGAATGTTTCTTTGCTGAAAAAAAAAAATAAATTTCTTTCAAAAAAGTCTTACTGGCCCCAAACTTTTGAATTATTACATTGATTTATTTTCAGCTGATTGTGGACAGAAATATGAGATTGCACAGTAGTCTATTTTATTTATATATTTTTCCACCCATTCCAATAATGTGTTGCTTTAAATGTCAGCCTCTTCCTGTTTAAGTTGGCAGTTTGGGGCAGAATAAACTGATAGTCTAAAGTCTGGCTCTACCAGACTAAATTGTGTAGAAAGCAATTGTGTAGAGTCAAGGACTAATGTGCACTTTTTTTTCTGTTGTTTTTCAGAGTATTTTGTTTGTTTATTGGTATTGTCAGCAATGAAAGCTGAAATTTCAGTCAGACATTAAGCATTGCATTTCTTTTTGCCATCAATATCTGTGTGAATGTGTGTGTGTGTGTGTGTGTGTGTGTGTGTGTGTGTGTGTGTGTGTGTGTGTG
>NW_015547738.1:37851-74770 GCF_001515605.1 Sinocyclocheilus anshuiensis
GGTATGACATAGGTATTACAAGGAGAAGGTGACTTTTCAGGACATTACCCCATGTCCCCACTTTTCAAAACGCTTATAAATCACACAGAATGGAGTGTATTGAAAATCTGAAATAGCACAAAGTTTCCTGTAAGGGGTAGGTTTAGGGGTAGGGTTGGTGTAGGGCAATAGAATATACGGTCTGTACAATATAAAAACCATTATGCCTATGGGATGTCCCCACTTTTCACAAAAACAAACCTGTGTGTGTGCGTGTGTGTGTGTGTCTTTGTTCAGATTGAAATTCCTTTCAGGTCAAGGGCTCGGTCCATTGATCTGGATATTTAATTTCATCCAGGAAAGCCCATTTGCAGAGGGATTCCTTCTCTCTCATCTCTCTCCCTCTCTTTCTTTCTTTTCATTCAGCAGTGTTTAGCTCCTTAGTGTTGTTTTCAGAGGGGAGAATAGGCTGGTCTTCTCAAAGATGATAAAGGGAAAATGAAAAAGAGAAGGAACAAGGGAGAAAATAAGAGTGTGTGAAATGGTTTGAGTCAGTCTCTGGCGGGTAGAGTGGCATCAGCAGGGTACCTGTATGAAGGTAAAATGACGTCAAAAAGATTTGCATACGCAGGGTAAGAGTTCTGGAAGTGTACATAAGACTGTAAGCGTAAATTAAATTTGCAGCCTGCGTATGCAAATCTTTTTGACGTCATTCTACCTTCATATACCTGTCACTCAAGAATTGTGAGAAAGACTAGCCCTTCTGAAAGCAGAAACCAGACAAAACTTCACTGTATAGTGTAGATGGCTCATCCCGTAAGAAAGAAAAATCAAAAGTGAGATCTCTTTAACATCTCAAATATTTCTCCTAGACAGAAATGAGGTTAGTTTAAGATCGAATGGAGATTTTTGCTTGAGTCTCCTGCTTCTCAAACTTGTCCCCTGAGACACAAACTCTGACAATCTCACAATGGTCTCCTTTAAAGCTTTAAAAGAGATCTCAACAACATCACACACTGTGCTCAGATATTTCTCCTTAGCTAGAGACTCTGGATCTCTCACATTTGTCTCTTTTAAAGCCTTAGAAAAGATCTCAACAAGAGCACACACTGTGCTCAGATTTTTCTCCTTAGCTAAAAACCCTGGATCTCTCACATTTGTCTCTTTTAAAGCTTTAGAATATATCTCATCAACAGCACACACTGTGCTCAGATATTTCTCCTTAGCTAGAGACTCTGGTGGTCTCACATTTGTTTCCTCCAAAGTTTTAAACAAGATCTCAACAGCATCGCACACTGTGCTCAGATATTTCTCCTTAGCTAGAGACTCTGGATCACTCACATTTGTCTCCTCAAAAGTTTAGATTAGAGATCTCAACAACATCACACACTGTGCTTAGATTTTTCTCTTTAGCTAAATAATCTGGGGGTCTCATATTTGTCTCCTGTAATGCTTTAGAAGAGATCTCAACAACTTTACAAAGTGTGCATCAAGTCAAGTACTTGAAAGGCACTAAATAAAGGGGGGAAATCATAAATTCAGAGTTAAAGGCTATATTGAGAGAGAAATTATGCAGAAATAAGGATAATGTAACTTTTTATAGGACAATGTTTATGTACGTAGGCACATAATTTGTTGTTGGAAATAGTAATTTACCGGATGCCTTGATCAAAACTGATCTACAGAAAATGTACCCTAGAGCTTTCTTTGCTGAAAGCCACATAAATGGCTTATGACTCAGTCTTGATTATTAATTAGCTAATTTGAAACACTGGTACACTAGTGTTACATTGCTCTTATCCTAAACATCTTGCACTTGTAAGTCCTTTCTAGTGTGTTTGGAAAATGTGGTGTATATACAATGCTGGTAATTGAAGATCAATTTAAACATTTAAAGCAGTAACCCTTGATATTCTGAAATGTTTAATGCTATTCAAATGATAGTTTTAGCATTTACAATATTAGTAAAAGATTAACGTTTCTCCTAAAATAAAACCGAAGACATCTTAAGACAAAGCTGATAGCTCAATGAGACATATAAGATAATCAGCCCTTAGTATCCTGAGCGTAGCGTAACCTGTCAGAGATATAGCCTTGTGGGCAGCACATCGACGTGAAGGCACAACTGCACCTCAGACAACATGGGTTCAAATCCCAGCTAAAGGTACTTTCCTGCTCCTGTTCAGTTCTTACCTGTCCGATTGTTTCCTATCTCTACTCCTACTGTCCTGACCATTAAAGGTGGAAAACCCTGTTGCAATAAAAACAGCAACCTCTGAGCAGTAAAATGTTTTTATAATGGAGAATAAGAGATTACAGCAAGAAATTAAAGAGATCTCCCATGTTTCTCACATGTTTCTCTCACATTGTCATTTTGGATTCCTTACTTTCAGAATTTTCTCATGTCTCAGTTGTTTCTTCTTTTATTTATCCTAAGGATTTTTAGGAGAAACATCTGAAATGCTGTTGATACTAAAATGAGAGATATATGAGAATCTCATCTAAGTCTCCTGAGCTTAGGAAAAGCAACCACCGAGCAATATTTTTTTCCTATGGGATTCTTAGAAAACGCTGCTCTATTTATGTGCACATGACTTACCACCTAAAGAATTATAAGAGAAAAAAACTCAGTTACTGAACTTATAGTCACTTAGTCAACTGTTTAAACATTTGCAAAAGAATTGTGTAAACATTTTATTTATATCTAAGTATCTGCCAAATGTATCTCCTTTATTTCCCTGTTCATCACTTTAATCTACAATTATATATATATATATATATATATATATATATACTATATTTCCCCCAAAATATTTTTTTCATTTAAATTGCACTGTGCAAGTAAGCTATTTTAAACAGATTTGTTTTTAAGATTTAAAATGCTCTATGCATTGTTTTTTTACGTATTATTTATTTACTATTACAGTAATATTCATATTTTGAATTAACTTTTATTTTTATATGAATAGTTATCATTTTAATTTGAGCAATTTTGTGCTTTTGTCATTTTATTAGTTTTTTTTTTTTTGTCATTTTAGCCTAACCTTTTTTCCAGTTTTAATTAATATTTTTTATAATATTTATATTTAATTTTAGCCTTAAAAAAAATGATTACTATGAATAATGTGTGTGTTATTTGCTATTTTTGCACTACATTTGCAAAACTTTAACATTTTAACATTCAACCCTGATGTGCGACAAATCAATTTGTTTGTGCTTAAATTGACAAACGTCATAAGATAACAATGCTTAATTTATGTATTTTAAAAGTGCTATAAATTGATGCAAGCCATGGGTGTAGATTTTAAGTGTTTACGTGTTATCGAGCGTCAAGCACAACCTTTCCAAAACCACTTCTGCTTGTCACAACATTCTCTGCTCTTTTTTGTCTCAGCTAAAGCTGATAAGCTTCATGTCTCCCCTCTGTTCTAAACAAGGAATTGCAGAAAATATAGAAAATAGTTCTCTACCTTGGTGGTTTTAGGATGTAAACTCTCCCCACGCTTGGTTTGTTGCCTGCTTCGCTGAAATCATGCGAAACCCACACATCGCATCTTGGCGGTTGTTCACTGACCTGTTTGTGAGTTGTAACCCCAGACAGAAGCCAGTGCTAAAAGCTTTGGACTGGCGGTGTGATGGGAACGAATGTGAGGGAGTGTGTGTGAGATTGAGGTGTCTCGTTTCAGTTTAATTATGGCCTGGGATGTAATCCAGTGCAGAGTGTCTCTACGAACTGCGCTGCCTTCTGCCACCTTGATTGACACAGGGGTTAAAATGAGTCTCATTCAGAGATAAAGATGGAAGGACTGAAATTGAGGGAAGGCAGGAGAGAGGAGAGTGCAAATTGTAAATGTTCACAAATCAGTGCCATATTTAGTGGTCACTTATGGGTGTGTTTTGTTTCTTGTTAATATGATGACTATCCTTTAGGGGGTACAGTAATGAAAATAACCATATTTGTTTAGTGGAGTAAACCAAAAGTTTTTTTCTGGTACCAAACAATCCCTTGTAACCGGTGAACTCTCATATGACACAGTGTTTTTTAATGTATATCTTAAGGTTTACATGTGAATTTAAAGTTCTAAGAAAGATTTACAGACACATTTAATTAAATAATGACATTGGAACTCTAAAAATTCAGTGAATCCAAATCTGAATTTGAAAATGTTTAAGTATTGGGAAATCAACTTATCAGAGAGAGAGAGAGATAGAGAGAGACGTAGAGAGACTTAGAGAGAGAGTCTCTAAGAGAGAGTCTTCTCTGCAAATTATTTTATTTAAAAAGTCAGTGAGCCTAAACAGCTGAATAATGTTTACACTGAATCATATGAATCATACATACATGAATCATCACATATACAGTATATATGAATTCAGAAATCACTTGGGAGAATTAGGCAGGCAGTAAAACAAGGTAATAATTAAAAATTTAAGCAATTACCTGTTTTTATTGGTTACAAGCGTCCATAGAAATGGTAACTAAAGCAGACACAGAATATTTCATTTGAAGTCAGTGAGCCTAACAGCCAAAACCGATGGAAACATGTTTCCATCTTAGTGCAAAAACACAACCACTAATTGTGAGATAATGCTTAACATAATTCATAAAGTCATACTGTGAGAATAGACATTTAAAATAGGTATTGTGAGGGGAAAAAACTGTAATCGCAAGATATAAAGATATTACTTTCAACAGAAAGACATTTTGCAGTGAATTGGGGAGACACTGGTGCACACCTTATGAAACTGGGAAGTCCAGTCACCCTACTTGATAACTGTACAGTGCAATTTATCCTCCTTTTATACTATTTGTATATCACAAAAGAAGAAGATCAACAGGCTGCCTTTTTCTTTCTTCTTTCACTCTGGTCTCATGCTCTGTTTTACTATAAATGTCACTAATTCTGTTGGGATTCTGTCATTTGTCTTCTCAAGGTGGAGACATGACACACATTCTCTCTCACACACACACATTCACAAAAGTAACCTTCAACAGTCCTCCTCCACTAATACCAATATTCGAATAGAATACTACTATTCTTTATGTCTGTAGTATAGGCTACATATGCTGTGTACATTGACCTTCCATTTCCAGTGTGATGAATGAATCAGACATAATCACAGCTGCTATGTTTAACATCTCTCTCTGTCTTTTTCTTTGAAATAACAGTTTTTATTTCCTTGAAGCCATTCTGGCGCCAAACTCATTCACAAGCTAAATGACCTCAAATCACAACAATGTAGTGTACTGCTGTTTGAAGAGTTTATCCTGCAATAATGCCTAATGTGTCACATACTGTTGTATGTAGTATTATTATTATTATACCACATAGTAGTCCGTTATTATTAAAGTAATATGCTATTTTGAATATAGCTATACGGTTTGTGTGGTTTTCTTTACGGTGGTGATGTTTTTTCTCAACAGGAAGTTGGGGAGCAACCGTTTAAAAAAAAATTGCCAATAGCCTTTATTTTACAATCTGAAAATGAAGATACTTTCTATATTTTAGCTGTTTAAGCACAACTTTGCCATAGCCTCAAAGGTAACAGACATGTACTAAAAGCCATTTTAAATTGTCTATAGAGTGCAAAAAAAAATCTTAAATTGAATTCCTGAATAATCTGGAAGAAACTGACCCTTCGGAAAGACCCGCCCCCCTTTGTTACTGTTGCTACGTCCGACAAGTCATGCCGCTCTCACACCACACGTCATCATGTTCTCATGCAGTTAAAAGTACATCACGGAGCAAAGAGGAAACTTACAACGTGCTGACAGACAAGACAGAGCAGGTTACTTTTGGTATAAAACAAAGTCTCAGCTTTCAAATTTTGTCATTTTTTTGAAGAAATTCAAAAAAGAAATACTGTTTTGTGGCTCTTTAATGTGTCCTGAAAGATCGCTGTAGCGCCTCAGTTCAAGTGGCACGTTAACTGATGATCTCTTCCTCTTTTTCTAGTTATATGGTACAAAATAACTATGAATGAACATCAGAAGGTATCTTGTTTCAGCCGTGGAAAGACGTCAATGCACACCATTTTTTAAGTTCACGGACGTTAATTTGCACTCCTGTCTGGTTTGATTGTCGGACAAAATGGCAGATTTGGCATTATGATTGGTCAGATCGCCTGTCAATCAAACTACCGGTGAAGGGTCAATTTGAAGTGTTTGGGGGAGGGGAAATCCTTTTAAACTTAGGGTGCATTTACACATCAACAAATACTAAATTGAAAAAGTTTTTCCTCGTAATTTTTGAAAAGTTTTGCATACAAACAACAACGATGATCCCCATTCATACGGATCCACGAAAACGACAAAAAATGCTGCATTATATGCATGCCAGGCCAGTAGTTGATGATCTCACTTTGCAAAGAAACACTACGCACCAGCGCACATACCTATAGGCTGAAGACGTAATACACATGTGCATGACATCACTATTTCACAAATTCGCGTTTTTGTAGTTTACATGGAGAAGATAACGAAATCGTTTTCAAAAAACGTGCACTTTGAAATCGTTTTTAAAAGTTTGCTTTTCAGGCCCTCAAAATTCTACTGTTTTTAGTTGAAAACTGTTGTGTAAACACCCCCTTAGTAATTGTGATTCTGTGTATTGCTGCAGAAACTCTCAGTCAGAAACTGTCAGTCTGACTGTCTGTAGGTGTCCGACTGTCCTTTCAGCAGAAGGATGATATGATCCAGCCACGAAACAGCAGCAGTGTCATGATCACACCATACAGCAGGTCCTCTAAAACGACCTTTAGCTGCAAAAAGTGAGGGAGAGACACCTAAAGATGATGAAGTGCTGCCACAGGCCCAGCTGATGGACTGGGGGTCAAAGGTTAGACTGTTATGTGTTGTTTTCCCTCCTCTCTTCCTCCCTGCCTCTCTCTTTCTTTCAAATTATTACTCTCTGTACATCCCCACATCAAAGCAAACTGATAATTCTATCATTTTCAACCTGGGGAAATACCAATATACAACAGAGAGAGCAAAGGAGAAGAGCGAGCACGAGCGCAACAGAGAGATGAGTGTGTTTGGTTGCTAAGGAACTGCTTGGTCGTGCTCAGATTGTACTGTCTGGTGTGTGTCAAAGTGATGGCGTGGAAACAGGAGGAACATGAAACCACTTTCTCTCCGTATTTTCATCTCCTGAACAGAGAGATAACCTCCTATCAGACCGCACACATCGGGTCCGAGACCTCTCTTTAAAGGGTTAGATTGTAGCTGGGCCGCTTTACCTCTCGGCTTTACCTCCTCAAACTTTATGGTTAACCTCTCATCTGTGCCGAAGCACACTACTGTTAACCTCGCATCTGTATTGGTGCGTACTTTACCGTTAACCTCTCGTCTCAACCTCGGCAAGCTTTATTCTTCGTCTCTGTAGTACACTATAGCATGTGTTTCAAAGTGAATAAACGGAGAACTTATGAGGAGCAGAAGATATAGAATCTTGCAGAAAAATTAAAAGAAGGAAAGAAAGTCCAACCTTTTAGTAAAAAGCACCAATAAGTTTATTTGCAGAGTGTGCATGCACTATTGCTAGGCCAACTTAAAAAATACAGTTTTTCTTTTAGCCTATGCTGAAGAAGTAAATATTATGATAACATTTGGCCCAGATTTTATCGGTGATTTGAAATATGTCATTGGTGCATAAGCTTAGCCAGCAGATTTCAGTCTTATTCAACTAGATAGGAGCCTGCATGCTTTTCAAAAATCGAACACAGAAATAGCTGTCCAGGGACGTTGCCACGATGGCCACCAAGTGAACTGACTTGCTTTAAATGGAACTAAATCAGTTTAATCTGATAAAGCAAGAAGCGTTTAAAGCTATAACATCCATTTAAATCGAACTTTTTTTTTTCCCTAACCAGCTACGACAGGACATTTAGTCATCTTCTTGATTTCTATAGAGTGCTGCAGGGATTCCATTTTTTTGTAGGCCAACCCAAAATTTGGCATCACCGTAATTACCTTGACAAAAATCCAACAGGATTTTTCCATTTGGTAGTAAAAAGAAGTAAAAAGCTAAAGTTTGGCTATAAATGTCAACGTCACCACCACTAATCTCCTGACCTCCAACTCTTTCAGTCTCTATTGAAAATCTACAAACTGGAACGTTTAAGTTAGAATAGTTTGCAAGAGTGTGAGTATAAACACAACATAGCGGTAAAAGCAACATTACAACAAGTTGATTATGGACAACTTTCTCTAAGATCCTATTCATAAAAGGTAATTTAGAAATAGACCTAACAAAATTTAAATCCTGTGAATCTAAGTTCATTTTCTTTAAGACTGGTTCAATAACAGCATGCGTAAACCCTAATGGTACAGTGCCATAAAATAAACTACTGTTAATAATCGATAATATACTGGGAACTTGTGGTAACCACTGACCTTATTTCAGGCATTTAACCAAAAACCTATTCAAAAAACCCATTGACATCAACGATGGAAACCGCTAGTTCACCCAAATATGAACTTTTTTTTTTTTTCATTACATAATTTTTGGAACAGTAGTTCCTATTATTTTTGAAAGTCATACAGGTTTAGAATGTCATGAGGGTGGGTAAATGATCACAGAATGTGCTATCACTTTAAAATATCAAATATGTTCAGATTGGCTGTGATTGTATGGTGTTGCACAGAGTTTTCGTTTTCAGATTGGACAGACAAATGACTTGTTGCTAGAAACCTGTAGAATCACACCTGGTTAGAATCTTCTTATACTTAGTGTGGGTGACAGAAATGCATGTAAACGGATCCGGCTAACTATATGCAATATAAGGGCTTGAGGGCAGTGAGTGCTATGGATGTAATTATGGAGTAGGTGTAGTAGAGGGATGCCAGAAGAATTTTCTCAGAACTTAGTTGAGCAGCCATGTATGCATCATTGGAGATGTGATTGGGAGGATTAGATGCACATGCTTCTATGAACCTCTTGTTTCCTTTATTATTATCATTCTTAATTTGTCATGTCACTGATAAGAGTTAATTATTTCTTGGTAGTGTGGTCCACATTCATTTGTACGCTACATAGATGTGTAGAATACAAATCAAGTTATGTAAGAGGCCAAAGCAAATAACATCAATTACAATAACCACATTCACACAAAATAACTGTGTTTATTCCTGCTCCCTCTGGGCCTCACGTACACACACACACACTCTGTTTGCGTGTGTGTGTATGAAAAGACAGAAAGTTGGGGACAAATGATAGAGGTCACAGGTTAAAATGGATAAATAAGAAGAATATGAAAGCACGAAAGTCAGAATCAAGGTCGAGGGCAAAATAAATAAATAGAGTGAATGACAAAAGGTTATAAATCATAATTCATTGAAGTTGAATAAAATGAAGGACTTGTCATTTGAGGTCAGCTCTCAGAAAACAAAATAGATAAAAAACTTGTTTTAAATTTCTACCAATGCATTTTTGTTCATGTTCTTGTTTTTGTTTTATACAGGCTTGTGAAAGAGAAAGTCAGTGCAAGGCTACGTAAACAACTATATAGTGTTACAGGCTTCATTTGCTTAATGATTACTAATGAGGTTCATCTCTCCTTCATACACAGACACTTTCACAGTGGAAGGAGGTCTTTGTCCTCATTGCCTTCATTTTAATCTTAAAAACATACTTAACATTATAGTTTAAGATTGAGACGTGACAGTTTCTCTAAGGTTTTTTTTTTTTTTTTTTTTTTTCTGGAAAGGCCTCGTACAGGCTAGTATGTAACTGCTGCATGTTGTAGAGGAAATTATGCAATTGTCCTATTGCAAGTATGAACACTGGTAGCAAAGATGATTAAATATTACAAAATGCAATGATTTTTTTACTATGTTTTTTTTTTATTATTGATTGAACTGTTGCATTTCACAGATTAATTGTTTTCTATTTTTCTACAATGTGTTTTACTTACAATATTGGATAACAGCCAGATATCTGAAAAGATGAAGTCTTTGTGATACTACAGAGGGTTAAAGATTAAAGTTTTGAAGCAAACATAATATATTGATTTTGAAGTTAATATTATTACTTATATTTATACAGTCTCTGAGACCCTAAACATAAAGACAAGTTACTCTAAAGCAAATATGAGTTTTAAATTATGCGCAACAAGTGCACTGCCTCAAAACTCTTCTGCTCAGTTTTTCATAATCTTTGAGCTTTAAATATTGAATTAGTTACTGAATGCAGAAACTTTCAAGTTAAGGTGCAATTAGTGCTGAGGCAATTTTGGAGGTACCACTAGGTGGGGCAAAAGAGCACATTAGAGAAGTGTTGAACATAAATCATTACACGGGCTGTATAAGGACTATTAACTTGAAATTGATTTTAAAAATGAGGCATCATAGCAATAGTTAAGCCTAAATGAGGATAGGATGTAGGGCAAAAGAATAGCTTGCTCAGATGTCTGCTCATTTGCATGCAGTGCAACTACTGGGTGCAGTATGTAAAGTAGGCAAGATGGGCTACTATGACATTTAATGTCAACACAAAATCAAAATTGACCTTATTTAGTCTCTTAAAACAGGTTTTCCTGTTCTTATTGTAATTTGTCAGTGTATGGTACTCCAAAGACCATGTTTGGTTTTGTAATATTTAATCAAAACGTGATGACATAGTTGTTCCATTGTCATGTTTTATTGATCGATCGATCGCCCAAAAATTAAAATTTGCTGAAAATCAGCCTTAGGCCGTTTAAGATGTAGATGAGTTTATTTCTTAATTGGAACAGATTTGGAGAAATGTAGCATTACATCACTTGCTCACCAATAGATCCTCTGCAGTGAATGGGTGCCGTGAGAATGAGAGTCCATAAGCTGATAAAAATCACAATTATCCACAAGGGGGGGGTTGTGTCCCGAACCTCCCATAAGCATTAAAGGACCCCCCCTAACAGCCCAAAAAATATACTTGGGGGGTCCGCTGGTTTTTCAATAAAACTATAATACTTAAAATGAAGTTTCGATTCCTGTATTAAATTTAGACCTGCTCATGTTACATCATATTTTATTTTTACGCATTTTTACAGCGTTGCTCATTATAATCAATCACACGCAATTCTGTTGAGCTTAGGAATGCATTATCCAATCAGGCGTTCAGATCAGTTATCGCTGAAACCCCAGAGTTTTGTTCAGACTGAAACTGGCGAATTCCCTCATCATATTCAACAAAGTGCAGATGTAGGTATGGTGTAAGTAAGAGATTAATTTATCATACAGTGTATTGACAGCTTAATTGTTAATAAGAGGAGTTATGAGTGCTTAAACACTAGCTAGACTGACTGCTCATTTAGAGTGTGTTCTATCACTGCATGATTCAGGATAATAAAATGCATTTAGAATGCTCCCAAAATTCAAGATATGGGGTCAGAAAATGTACATATTTATATAATTTCATATAGTTAATCAATATCACACGAAGAATGCCATATTTTCGCAAAAATCACAAATGTGATATTGATTTTACTAACTGTAAGCAATCTGACATGTTGCTAGTGAAATCCTATGAGGTAACGGGTAAATTTAAGTCGCCTCTATATTTCCTGAGGGAATTAAACACAGCTAAACATCCTTAACTGCATAACAGAGTTGGAACTCAACAGTCATGAATAATAGAGACTGTAGTGTTTTGGTCTTTTATAGGCAGCACATTGGGTATGGGGGACTGGTGCGTCACATGGAAGTCAGTAAGGAATGTTGTTTATTTTACTCCACCTTGATTCCTCCCGGCTTGAAAGAGTGCGGAGCGATGGGGAGAGAGAGATAGCACATGTGACCAGGTAGAAAGAGTGAACGCAGCTCATGCATGAGGGGACACGACACTTGAAATGGGTTACATGCCTGACTTGGCTTTGTAGCTGAAGATAATAGCAGGAACCAGCTGTGAATTGCTGGTTCGATACCTGCACAAGCACGCTTCCATTTATACACCGCAGAAACACAAGCCGGTGCATAGAACGAGGGAGAGAGAGGCAGAAGGAGAGTGAGAAAGAACAAACACTTAACAGCTATTTAGGGAGAGGATGAGAGAGGAGAGAGGAAGGAGGGGGCAGAGAAAGTCAGAGAGAGAGAGTGATTTGTTTTATCTCAGAAGTGAGAAACATCAATCTCTAATCATTGTCTCTTTGCAGGTGCATCAGTAGGAGATAGATCCGTCTGCCAGCTATTTAAATAGGTGCTATTTTAAGGGGCGGAAATACATCAAGAAAGATTGATCAATATGTTGCGCTGAATTTCAAATCCTCCCAACATCTGGATTCAACCAAATGTCTAAATATCATGTGTGGTATTGACCAATCAGCATCCAGAACCGGAACTGTTGTACAGTTAGTGACTAATTATTCAGCCAAACTTTGGCTATTTTAAGATTCTGGTCATCGACTAAATCCTTCTTCTGTCAGTTCCAAAATCTGCCAGTAGCACTGAAAAAGGTCATGAATATATAGTGAATTTTGAGTAAATGCTGTGTAAAATAAGTACTTAACTATAACATACACAAAAATGTTTTTGTTCATACAACAAGTGAGTTATCAACTTTCAAAACACAATGAGACTGATACCTTCTTTTGTTTTCCACAGGATAAAGAAAGTGATGCAAATTTGGAACAACATGAGAGTAAGTAAATGATGACAGAATTGTCTTTTTTTTTTTATATATTTTCAATGTGAGCTATGCCTTTATACGGAATGTAATGTTTTATTTATCAAATATGCCCTTTAATGACCTCTGATGAGAAATTCCTGCAGAGAATCCTGGCGTATCTTCCTATTGAAAGCCATTGGGTGTGCAGGACTGAGTGGTATGTAATAGGGGTGCGCCAATCCGATATTCAGTATTGGTATCGCTCCGATACTGCCATTTTCTGCTGGATCGGGTATCGGTCAGACGAGACAGATCCAAATCCGATATTGTGCGTATACTATTCTGTGTTATTGTTAAGCCCCAAGAAAGGCACAAAATCATTATAAAGCACCATAAAGTTTCTGTGCACTATATTTCAAGTGTTCTGAGGCCGTTCCATAGTTTAATGTGAGGTACAGATGAATATTTAAGTCGTTAAATTCAAGTTCTTGTAAACTCTTCTCTCTGCTGCGGCTGTCAGTCATCCTCCATTCAGCATTCAAACTGTGTCGCGTTCGGTTACGACAGTCAAGACGACGAAACTCACTCTAGGATAATACAATGTTCCTATTATTATACTTGATCTGTAGATAAACATCAGTGGTTTTGCATAAAAGGACTTTATCTTGCTGGAGTTTAGTGCTAATTCTAAATCTAAATCATGTTACTTTCTACTGGGTGTCTGTTAGAGATCACTACACTGGAGTAGAGAGCACTATTAATTGTTTTTCACGAGCACAGTAACTGAAATTTAAAGCTGTTAAAAGAAAAGACTCAATAAACTATCGCACAGATATAATACACTATACATCAATGTCTCTTCCCTATGTGCTTTGAACTTTTCTATGCGGAGCGCTACACGCTGTGACTATGCACGGGATGCGCATAAGCGCTTCGTGCCGCTCTGTATTGGAGCCTTTCATGTTATAATACTTTTGCGCAATGAAAGATTGTTAATAGCCTTTCTTGTTCTGTCTTATCTATCATATGTTGCTGCCTCATTACTGTGCTATAAATGTAAAATAAATGTATTTAATTTATTGCGTATATTTATATATAATTATATTTACTTGTTTTTCAAGAATGTAGGCTATACACCTATTTACTTTTATTTTTCCCCCCACTAAATAATGTTTTTTTTTCTCTAAATGTTTAGATTTTATAAAATGATTGTGAACGCATCATTTTTGTAGAGTAACTTTTGCTGCTGAATTATCCACTAACCTGGTTTATAATAGTATTTTTCTCATAGATTATGATTATATATATTTTTAATTTGTTATTTTTCTTTATAATGAAGTTGTCTATATTTAGTAGATTGTGTGTAATATACAAAAGAGTGATGATCAGGTCAACACACACTGAAGTATCTAAAAAAAAAACAGCTGGTATCGGATCGGTATCGGTATTGTCCGATACTCAGAACTTTTGGTATCGGATCGGGATCGGTTCTGAAAAATAGTATCATGCCGCCCCTAGTATGTAAACCCCATCACGTTCAGTAACATTGTCACCCCTGATTTCCACATCAAAGTGTGCGCTAAGGCATTGTGAGATCATAAGAGGCTACTCTTAACGGAAGCGTTATGGCAAAAATACGAGTCAAGACGAGTTAGATGTGGCTGCGTGTCTTATTCTCAAAGCTCTCTTTCCTCATAAGTATTTCGGACAGGTTTATAATGATTCAGCAGTGCCTCAATAGAATTATGGCCTGGTTTTCATGGGTTTCTGCCACCTCAGTCAGAAAAGCAGGGTGTATATATATATATATATATTTCTAAACTCACAAAAAAAGCAGTAAATAATACATTTTATCTTGCTGAATGAAAATTAAGCCAATTTTAGGATCATTCAAATTCACTTTTCAGATTTACTGTATTTATTTTATTTTAAAATTCTCATTACTGAAATTAAAACAAAAATCTCATAACTGTAATGTAATTTTTTAAATATGTATACATAAGTGTAGTATTTAAATAACAACAAACAATATTATATTCTCATATTCTGAAAAACAACATGATTTTAATAAGAATCTAATACATTTTAATGAAAATCTAATGAGATACCCATTGATAATAAAATGATTTTTTTTTTTTAATTCCATGCGCATTATGGTATTGATATTTTTGGTGAAAATAATGATGCTCATGAAAATAATAAAATATATTTTTTATCTGTTGTTTTTGGGGTGAAAGGTAACATTTTCATGAGATTCTCCCAAATGTATCCTAAAAAAAATACACATTTATAAGGCTTTAATAAACTCTGCTGAACAGAGATGATGAGCCATTTTATTATTCCCAATCTTCCAAATTAAGCAACAATGAATAAGGGGAGAAGCTCTATGAATTGTTCTCCTCCTCACTTCCTGCTCATTCTCATTCCTCCAAAATGACCCCTTGTCCACATCTCTTTCTTTGGGTGAATAATAACAATAATTGGGGGCTAAATTGCAGCTTGAGAACAGAGTTGCCTGACAGTAGCTTCCTCAGGCACAATTTCAGCCTCATTCTGGCCCTGTGACACTCACACATCGTCTCTGTCGGCATCTAAATAGCCACCAAAAATATGTACGCACATATACCTTCTTCATTCTATTTTACGATACTTTGAAAATGTGTGACTCTATTAGCCTCAACTGCTTCTCTCATTTGATAGATGTACTGTAAGGACTCCAAGCAGCAAGCTCTAATAAAGAGTATGTGTGTGGACAAAAAAAAAGTGTGTGAATTAGTCAAGGACAAACCAAATTAAGAGCTAAGAAAATGATTTCATCCTTGATAGAGTCTTTGACCTTGTTATAATTACTTTGTTGGTCGGAATGAAGAAAGAAATTAATTTGAATGTTTGGTTCTGTGCAGCAACCTGACAGAATATGGAACAAAATTATTTTACTTAACCTTATTCAGTTTGTTTTTTGACACAGCAAATTGCAGTGTTACACAGAGAAAACATGGCATTCTCTGAGAGCAGAATAGATCACAAGAGAGAGATTTTTCTGATTAAAGTAACTACGGATTTATTATAGATTTCGTGTTGACTGATTCACATTATTAATTCATGAGTCAGGCTGTCAGTCATGTGAATTCACTGCTGTGAGCTCTCAGCAGTCTCTGACACACACACTTGTCATAGAATAGATGTGAGAGCAGGGGATTTATTTACTGTAGATAGGATGCTTCATCTACAAATATGTAACCTAGAGCATAAAAGATCAGAAAAATCAGAATAGAAGAGAGACTTTATTAAACTCTCTCCCTGGTTTTCTTTTGTAGCTCAACTGGTAGATATGCAACTAGCAACACCAAGGTACGATTTCCTGCTGGGAAAACACAAACTGATCAAATCTATACATGCAGGGAACCCCTGTTTATTTCATGACTCATGACTTTGTGCATCAATATATATATAATATACATCCATATTTTGTTGATAAAACAGAAAAGTCAGTGCATTGTTTAGCTGGACTGTTTCCAGCTAAGTGTCCAAAGTTATTTTAGTCAAGTAATTTACATTTGTTAATTTATAATTGATTTATGTATAAATAAATATACATGAAATGGTCATAGTAAAGATGCTCTATAAAGTCTTGGGCTTAAAAAAAAATGTAATCAACGTTATTATTATAATTTTAAAGGCACCATAAACTCAATATTAGAATATTGTGGCTTGTCGCCCATGAATGCTAGCTTTGAGGTTGAGCAAAATCTGTCACAAATGTTGACAAAGTTCACTTTTAGCAGATAATATTGTCAATAATATTCATAAATATTTTGAGATTGATTGACAGGTGTGTAGGTGGTCCTTTGCTGTTGGGATGCATCAGGATTGTGGCCACATACGTTTTTCACTACCTCTGAATGTGTTTTCAGTTATAAAAATCACAAAACGTCCATCTGTGAAATAGATATTAATTCCAGTTGTAAATGGGTCTGAATAGGTTTTTCCTCCTGATTTTTCCCTATGCTCTTCAAAGCTCTGATGTGGAACCTCTCTCTCTCTCTCTCTCTCTCTCTCTCTCTCTCTCTCTCTCTCTCTCTCTCTCTCTCTAAATATGTAACCTAGAGCATAAAAGGGAAGAAAAATCTGAATAGAAAAGAGACTTTATTAAACTCTCTCCCTGGTTTTCTTTTGTAGCTCAACTGGTAGATATGCAACTAGCAACACCAAGGTACGATTTCCTGCTGGGAAAACACAAACTGATCAAATCTATACATGCAGGGAACCCCTGTTTATTTCATGACTCATGACTTTGTGCATCAATATATATATAATATACATCCATATTTTGTTGATAAAACAGAAAAGTCAGTGCATTGTTTAGCTGGACTGTTTCCAGCTAAGTGTCCAAAGTTATTTTAGTCAAGTAATTTACATTTGTTAATTTATAATTGATTTATGTATAAATAAATATACATGAAATGGTCATAGTAAAGATGCTCTATAAAGTCTTGGGCTTAAAAAAAAATGTAATCAACGTTATTATTATAATTTTAAAGGCACCATAAACTCAATATTAGAATATTGTGGCTTGTCGCCCATGAATGCTAGCTTTGAGGTTGAGCAAAATCTGTCACAAATGTTGACAAAGTTCACTTTTAGCAGATAATATTGTCAATAATATTCATAAATATTTTGAGATTGATTGACAGGTGTGTAGGTGGTCCTTTGCTGTTGGGATGCATCAGGATTGTGGCCACATACGTTTTTCACTACCTCTGAATGTGTTTTCAGTTATAAAAATCACAAAACGTCCATCTGTGAAATAGATATTAATTCCAGTTGTAAATGGGTCTGAATAGGTTTTTCCTCCTGATTTTTCCCTATGCTCTTCAAAGCTCTGATGTGGAACCTCTCTCTCTCTCTCTCTCTCTCTCTCTCTCTCTCTCTCTCTCTCTCTCTCTCTCTCTCTCTCTCTCTCTCTCTCTCTCTCTCTCTCTCTCTCTCTCTCTCTCTCTCTCTCTCTCTCTCTCTCTCTCTCTCTCTCTCTCTCTCTCTCTCTCTCTCTCTCTCTCTCTCTCTCTCTCTCTCTCTCTCTCTCTCTCTCTCTCTCTCTCTCTCTGTCTCTCTCTCTCTCTCTCAGTATACAGACATTTAAATGTTGTAATATATTGAACAATTATGAATTGCATAGGCCCACTACATTTTGCAGTATGCAAAAATATTCACATGAAATTGGTTAAAAAGGAAAATCTCGCTTGAACGTCAATACATTTTCTCAGCAGCCAAACACACTGCAGCACAAATCACCTTTATCATCCTGGCCAAGTGAACATGTATTTACTATAGTCTGGAATATATTTTCTTTTACTTTGCAAAGATTCGTTCATTGTTTTTGAAGATGGTGGCATCGTGGCTTTTTGTTACATCCGATTCAGTCTCAGACTTTTCCCAGTAAACTATTAGGACTCCTTCGTTAAAAACTTGAACAATTGAAAATTATTTCTTTACTTCTTTAGGGCTCATGTGCCTTGCCTGAAATCATGTGCTGACCCAACTCAAAGAAAAAAATCCCTCTGACCCATTTTAGTGTGAAGTAGTGCAAGTTTCTATTCCGTCCTTATGGCTGAGATGAACAAATGAGAGCGCGGAGGCCGTCCCCGCCGTCTATAAAGAGCATTGTCTCACACAAACCAATTTATTGCAATTCCCACTAGGATAGAAATAGATTTGAGTATAGTGATCGTGCACTGTTTTCATATAGACAATGATCATGCCCATAGGGCTAGAAAACGAGAGAAATACAGAGAGGGAGGCAGAGAAAAGTGATGTAAAAGTGCTGAGATGTTGGGCTGAGGAAGCTGGTTAACTATCCCAGGTCTCCAATGAACGCACTCAGTGGGTTTACACTGTAACAGCCCGTCTATACCACAAGCGCAAGACAACAAAACCAGGAAGCGTGTTTGGAGTGTTTCCCGTTTTGTAACGTGGCGTGGCTCACTTGCAGTGTTGACACTTCAAAGTTGGCTGTGCTTTAGGGCTGATCAATAATCACATGTAGAGCATTAGTTTCTCCTGCCAAGTCCGTGTCCTGTTTAGATATATACACCAACCTTGTAGAGGCCTAAAACAACTGGCAACTTAATATGATGAATGCAGAGCAACAGCATTACCCACCAATTACAGTGAACTGAAAACGTCGGTGTTTATGTTCAAGTGGGTGTTGGTTTAAAGGGAACAAAAATTCTGGTGGGTAGATGTACAATCTATGTGTAGGAAATTATTCAAGCTGAGTTGAAAAGAGCTTTTAAAAGAATGTTCCGGGTTAAATACAGCATCTAAGGAATAAAACTTGTGTCTGAGTTCATAGAAATAATCAAAAATCATGTGCAGTAATGAACTTGAAATAAAAGTCTATGGGTCAAGTCATTTCTAAATGAACTTTTCGGAGCTTGATTTAGGACAAATTAGATAACTTTACAGCTTATTTGTTACCAAATAATTAATCAATGCTTTAACAAAAAATAGAAGCTCCCCATTTGGCTTTTGAAACCTCTTAAATGTCAAATGTTTGACTTCCATTTTAAGTGCATTACTGCAACAGATGCTGTCGATAGCTGATACCATTAATCAATATTTTATTTGGGTCTGTTTGGGCAGATCTTTGATGGATACTACCACACTTTAAATGCTTGATTTATGCAAATGTTTAGTGGAAATTAGTTTCCTCCTACTGAGCTTATTTATTTCAGATGTTCTGATATATACTTTATTAATACATAATTATTAGAAACGACTAACGTGGAAATTTGCAACTGGCTGTAAAAAACAACTCATGCAGGTTGTATTCATTATTTGGTGAGCTTGGGTTTAGCTGGGTTTAAGGTTAGTGGAATGATAATGATTGATGAGATATGTAACTTCCTGTCATCTCCTGCATTATGAGAGTTGTTACTCTCATAACACAGTGGCAATTACAGTTAAGTGGTTTGTCTGTGTGATGTTTATAAGGCATAAGAAAAAATGAGTCAATTATCTATGGTGGAAGAAAGCAAGGAATTTAATGTGTTTTTATGTGACTACAATGGCTGCTTGTACCATTAGCGAGAGAAACTTTCAGCTGTTTATTTCTTAATTTAATCTTCTAAACATTCATTAAAATGGTATATTTGTATGTGTGTGCAGTCCAAATCACTGTCGTCCACTGATCTCATGTTTCTCAGGGTGTTTTAGACTGACAAAACATTAATTAGAATTTCGCCTTTGTCAGCTTATCTCAAACCTGCAGGACAGAAGTGAAAGAGAGAGAGAGAGAGAAGGAAGAAGTTTAGCTCCACTGGGAGCAAGTGGGAGAAGAAGAGAGAGAGAGCAAACCCTCGAGTTCATCAATGTGTTTCCAATCTCTACTGGCAGGGCGAGTTTAAGATTGAATCAATGCAAGGAAAAATAGAAATATAGGTAGACTGTTATTTACCGAGTAAGGTGCCATTTCAGCAGAATGCATTTTTGCATTTAAAAACACATTTAAGGTAAACATTTTAATTTGAGCGCCACATTTTTAGAATGCAGGTTCATGCACGGGACACAGCAAAAGATGCGAGCGCAATGGTCGAACATATCAGTCTAGCCCCATGTTTACATAGAAAAACAATGGAAAAACAGCGCAGTGGAGTGCAAAAACGCATTATTTGGGCACGGCCTGTGTTTCTGGACCACCCTAATAGTTCCAATAGAGTGTTTGCACCTATGTCACGATTTGGTCAGTTACCCAGATGCGTGGCCATATTGGAGATACTCGGATATAAACAACAGAATGGATTGCACGTCTAATGTACTACTGAAGACGTTGTTCTACTAATTTATGTTGTCTAAACCACAAAAAAAAAAAAAAGTGTGGAAGCTGCTAAATTATATAGAGAAGGACTTAAGCAGGAAAGGGTGCAATATTTTGACAAACTAAAATTAATAGGTGTTAAAGATCCATACGAGCAGGCTCCTTTGTTGTGTACTGACGACCCGACAGTCCTTCGTTCTATTTCTTAGCTGTGTTTCCATTACTCTTCAAACTGCTCAAATTGAAATCAAATACGCTCAATGGAAACACGTCAATTTCGCAAAAACTCCCATATATCGCAAAAAAGTTTATACTCTTGCATGAGATGCTTTTTTAGGCAGTTCAAGAAAAGGAATATTTAGCCACATTTACCTGTCACATTTACAGGTCACCTGGCATACGTAAAAGTCACATGATCATCCTTTAACGTACTATAGCCTCCAAGAAACACCTCATATGTGGCTGCTTTTAAGTACAATGGGTTTTCCTTGCCATTAATGTTTGGATAACACCTTATTTACACTGCACACGTCTGCAGCACATTGCGGCTCTGACACGACCACCGGAGCTGATTGCGTCCACGTTAGTCATTGCTTGTGTTTATAGCAGCCGCGCCGCAGCATGTTTCACAAGTGTCCCAGAAGCGTCTCTCTGCGCTGCTTCGCTAAAGATACACATCTATGTATCCTTCGATTAAAAATAATGGCTAGTGCAATGGTTGCGATATAGTAAACCTACCAACATCCGTCACTATGACTTATCGCGAGAGGAAAACATTACGTTTAGGCGCATAACATCGGTTAATGGAAACGTGTAATTTCTCAATAGTTTTTTTTTATCGACATTTGTAAAATATCGCAAAAGTTTTGAGCAAATCTGTAATGGTAATGCAGCTATAGTGAAATACTTTGGGGTTTTTTTGCCAAGAACATACACGACTTCCGTTCGGTTCAGTGGCACTGTTCACATTCAGTACCGCCAATATGGCCGATTTCCGGATTAATGACATGTCGTGAAAACACCCTATAGACGTTTCAACCTTAAACACAAACTACTTCAACAATAATAGGCGAATATAATAGACTGCGCTTACAGCATTGTGCGTTTTCAAGCAACACACACAACAGTGAAGTGGCTGAATGGATCATATGTTTTTTTTGAAGGTCTCTGTTGAGTGAATGGCTTGCTCAAAAATTCTTGTTTCGTTGCTGAATGAACGTTCCTGTTTTTAAACAAATATTTTGATTGAATGATTCAGTGACTCATTCATAAAGATAGCTATCAGGAACAGCATACTACTATAATCATCTTTTTTATTATTATTATTATTTCTGCAATACATATCATATATACTACAGAAATAGTACGTGGAGTATACTAGTATGCTCTTCTGAACATTGCGAGTTTAGTTCCTGCAAATCAGATTTTTTTGAACAAATAGGTTGTCAACAATTCGGTGACTGGCTCATAAAAGAATAAAGTGCTTTGAACTAACCAGTTAAGTGAATGATTTAGTAACTCATTCATAAGGGCACTTATTTTGTACCTGAATGAATCAGTGTATTGAAGGAATTAAAGTTTATACTCTTGCATGAGATGCTTTTTTAGGCAGTTCAAGAAAAGGAATATTTAGCCACATTTACCTGTCACATTTACAGGTCACCTGGCATACGTAAAAGTCACATGATCATCCTTTAACGTACTATAGCCTCCAAGAAACACCTCATATGTGGCTGCTTTTAAGTACAATGGGTTTTCCTTGCCATTAATGTTTGGATAACACCTTATTTACACTGCACACGTCTGCAGCACATTGCGGCTCTGACACGACCACCGGAGCTGATTGCGTCCACGTTAGTCATTGCTTGTGTTTATAGCAGCCGCGCCGCAGCATGTTTCACAAGTGTCCCAGAAGCGTCTCTCTGCGCTGCTTCGCTAAAGATACACATCTATGTATCCTTCGATTAAAAATAATGGCTAGTGCAATGGTTGCGATATAGTAAACCTACCAACATCCGTCACTATGACTTATCGCGAGAGGAAAACATTACGTTTAGGCGCATAACATCGGTTAATGGAAACGTGTAATTTCTCAATAGTTTTTTTTTATCGACATTTGTAAAATATCGCAAAAGTTTTGAGCAAATCTGTAATGGTAATGCAGCTATAGTGAAATACTTTGGGGTTTTTTTGCCAAGAACATACACGACTTCCGTTCGGTTCAGTGGCACTGTTCACATTCAGTACCGCCAATATGGCCGATTTCCGGATTAATGACATGTCGTGAAAACACCCTATAGACGTTTCAACCTTAAACACAAACTACTTCAACAATAATAGGCGAATATAATAGACTGCGCTTACAGCATTGTGCGTTTTCAAGCAACACACACAACAGTGAAGTGGCTGAATGGATCATATGTTTTTTTTGAAGGTCTCTGTTGAGTGAATGGCTTGCTCAAAAATTCTTGTTTCGTTGCTGAATGAACGTTCCTGTTTTTAAACAAATATTTTGATTGAATGATTCAGTGACTCATTCATAAAGATAGCTATCAGGAACAGCATACTACTATAATCATCTTTTTTATTATTATTATTATTTCTGCAATACATATCATATATACTACAGAAATAGTACGTGGAGTATACTAGTATGCTCTTCTGAACATTGCGAGTTTAGTTCCTGCAAATCAGATTTTTTGAACAAATAGGTTGAGTCAACAATTCGGTGACTGGCTCATAAAAGAATAAAGTGCTTTGAACTAACCAGTTAAGTGAATGATTTAGTAACTCATTCATAAGGGCACTTATTTTGTACCTGAATGAATCAGTGTATTGAAGGAATTGGTTGATTACATGAGTCAGCATCTCACTCATAATGAATCATTTGTGACCACCTACTAGCGTAATGTTGCAACCAACAGAAAAAAGTATTTGAAAAATCCCCACCACTAATATCCAGTAATGTCTTGGTATAACAACATATGCTAAATTAATACATATAAGCTCAACCCTAAAATCTAATTAGTTGCTAGAAATGTTGTAAGTATGTAAGAATGTAAAGCATATTGACAGTGGCATGCAATATTTGATTCTGGGCTCTAAAATTATTTAGTCTAACCCACATCTGTCGTTGTCATCACAGCAACAGCGAAGACATACATATTTTAACACATTCAAAATATGCTTGGTCTGAACGAAAAAATTAAAATTTGTTTTAATTTGATTATTTTTAAATGAGTAAAATCTCTCTGTACATTCAGCACCTCAGTAACTGTACAAAAGCTTTGTGATCTGGTACAAAACAACATGCATCCACTAAGATTCTTGCACTTTTACTTAGAAACCAGAATGGCACACAAACACCTCAGTGTCACGTCTTTGAATCCAGCTTGGCAAGGTCTCTCCCTTTCTCACACACAGACATCCCCTCAGCACCATTACAAGTCCTCTGAATGCAGCATGGCAGGGACTCCACACAGACAGAGCGCATGAAGCCAGCGGACCTGTCGCTCTCTCCTCCTCCGCTTGAAAGGCGGATTGAGTGTGTCCAGCGGGGTGAATAGGACACCTTCTTCTCTCAAACCGCCCCAGGTCTGACCCAGACATTCTTGCTTGGCTCACGGTGAGATGGAGCCACACACTGGGCCTTTTTCTTGAGTTGTTGTGGTGTCTAATCTGAAAGCCTGCTTAACTGTTCTCAACACTAAATGTACAGCAGGGGTGGGTGGGTGTTACCTGCCTCTATGTACTCGTTTCACTAGTTTATTGAACTTTCAGTGTGTGGGTGGATTGTGGAGCAAGATAGATAGATAGATAGATAGATAGAAAGAAAGAAAGAAAGAAAGAAAGAAAGAAAGAAAGAAAGAAAGAAAGAAAGAAAGAAAGACAGACCGTTTGATATGTGTAGGTAGACAGACGGACAGACAGTTAGACAGTTTCAATATAGTTATGTAGGTAGATAAACCGTTCGGAAGATATGCATTTCGATAGTTAGACGGTTCGATAGTTATGTAGCAAGATAAACAAATTGGTTAATAGACAGACAGTTTAGAGATAGATAGATAGATAGATAGATAGATAGATAGATAGATAGAAAACATAGGTAGACAGGCGGATAGACAAAGATGGACGGATATATACAGTAGATAGATAGGAAGAAACGTGTGAAGTTCTGTTATCTGAAAAGCTCTGATTCTAACACACATCTTCATTTCCTTACCATTGCAAAACAGAACAAAAGGAGAAGAGAGCAAATGCAGATGAAAATGTTACTGGAAAGGGCAGCTACACTGAAAAACCATCTCCTCTGAGAATTGTCCTCGGCAGACATGAAAAAAATTGCATTTTGTACCACATAAAAGCCTCATCTCCATAGAAGGAAGAGAGAAGGAGAGAGATGCTGCTTTTAAGGCAGCCCGTCCAAAAAGACCAGGCCCTCGCACAGTCTCATTACCTGAAGAAAAACTGTGCCATTAAATTGAAATTTAATATTCAAAATTGTTTTTTAATGTAGCTATTCGCCTCCATCCGTCCAAATGTGGCTTCTGTCGCCGGCATGTCTTAAGGCAATTTAATTGGACTAATAGAGACAGCTGTTAATAGCAGGGCTTCTATTGTGTGTCTTTGGTGGTTTTTCATCAAGGCCGAACCCTCAGGACACACTGATAAGAGTTTGAAGTAGATTCAGTTGGAATCCAGAAGAGAGCTTTCGGCTTCTGCAAACAACACGGAGAGAGATTTGACACAACACACAAGCAAGCACATGTGCCGTATGGCTTCTCTCAGAAAGCCCCCCCAAATTCGCTCCAGTAACACCATATGCATCTTCCATGTAGTCAAGAAGAGGCATAAGAGGAAAGATGCAAAAAGATGGATATATACTCCCATTTCTATCCCCATTTATAACACCTCGTGAGCAGGACATATGTGCGACACTTCTCAGAGAATGGAAAAACCTCATCACCAACGTCAAGAGGAGAGGTCACGTCCAAGGTCAAGGATTCAGCAGCCCATATTGAGCCCGAACAGGAAGATTTACAGCTGAAGCACTATCAAACACTCCTCTATCTGCACATAATCAAAGGGCATTAGAGACAGAGAAGCTTCAAACAGCCAGCATTACAGAGGCAGTCCTGTAATGATATGACAATGGAGAAGCATCTCTAGAATATTAAGGTGCCGTGCGCCGGAATTCACAATGAATTCAGACACCGGCTCCAATACCCATGTTGGCCGATGATGAGTCAGGCCCATGCGAGCAGCCTCCAATATGAGCCAACTTGCATCACACAAAAGGCAGCAGATCTGGAATAAGATTTATTATTTGCCATATCAAAGAGCATTACAGAGCGTGACTGACACCAGATCAGTGGATGGGGGGTGAGTGCTACCTAAATTTTGTTTCAAAGAATTGCACTACATAATATATTATTTAAATATTAAATTATAATTATATTAATTATATACATCTTTATTTTTGTTTCAAAGAATTGCACTACATAATATATTATTTAAATATTAAATTATAATTATATACATTTTAATTTTTGTATTAAATGTTTAGTATTATTATTATTATTTATAATTAAAAAAATATGAATTTTTATTTATAATTAAATAATTTTGTATAATTTTACAATTAAACAAACATATATATATATATATATATATATATATATATGCTATATACAGTACATTTAAAGTATATACACACAATGTATGTAATGTGCTTTCATAACGTAGACTGAAAAATTAAGGAAACTATATTTGAAGGTTCAAAGGTGTCCACCAGAGGGCCCAATGAGCCGGTGGAAGCATCTTGTGTTTCCTGTTCTCTTTTCATCTTTCAACTGCTTGGCACAACTCATAAAGCATTTATGTAGCATTTAAAAGCATTTATATCTTTGCTTTTTATATTTTGTGTTCCTGAGTGAAGAACAGAATGAAAACCTTGCACATTTTTTAAGTTTTGAAGTATGCAAACATATGCAAAGTATTCTAAATACTTTAAAACGTGGCTGCTTGTCTTTAGAGATATTCTATATACTGTTTTGTAGTCTCTCGCTTTACCAGACATAACTGACAAACATAAACAAATAGATGCTAGCTGATGTGAAGTCAGGTTGAGCAAGCCTCTTGCATCTTTATTTTTCCCTTTCTAAACATTACAGTACATAGGTCTATTTCTTGAGATTTACACACAAACTAGCAAATGAACAACTTATATAATAGTGACTCCTTAGAATCTCTGAATTTAAAGCCAGTTCTAAAAATATAATTTACTGTTGTTTTTATGTCTTTCTTTAGAGCCAAAGGCCAAATCTAAAGTTGCAAAACCAGTGCCAAAATGTGGAGGGAAAAAAACAAGTTAGACAGACAACTTGATGATCTTGTATAGTCAAGTCAAGTCAAGTCACCTTTATTTATATAGCGCTTTTAACAATACAGATTGTGTCAAAGCAACTGAACAGCATTAATTAACAGCTTCACCAATATGACTCAAGTAGCTCCTCATCAACTCCAAACCAGAAATATGTTTATTTTAAATTCATATTATAGGCCTACTAGGCTAATTTAGCATTATCATAATAACTAATATTAGTCACTAATGTTATTAAAGTGAAATAAAAAAATAAAAACATTCTGTGTGCGGAAAACACTCACCAAGTTGCAGATATTCTGAGTGACAGCCACACAAATGTATATGACATTATTTAGTTTACAGTGTACAGTACATCCAGTATTCAATATTTACCATCAGGACCTTCTATCAATGACCATTGTAAGATCGTGTGTGTGTGTGTGTGTGTGTGTGTGTGTGTGTGCGTGTGAACAGTCTGGCTACCTACTGATCTATAAACAGTTTCTTTAACGTTAAGATTTCCAACCCCGCTCGAGGTCTCAAAGTACAAGAGTCTTTTATAAACTCCCGTCTGCGCTTCGAAACGCGTCCACATCACTCACATAAAGGACCGCTTTGAAAGCCCCGCCCACAATTTGAATTCCGAGAATCCGATTGGCTGCGTTACCCCCCTCCTCCTCCATCCATTGGTTGGCGACGGATCAGTAACAATGTTTAATGGACTATGAGACAGAGTGAGACAGTCAGAGTCAGAAACGCGCAGAGGAGGCAGAAGGGACACCGGCACACCATAGTGCATCTATTCTTTATTCCCGTACCGTTATCGACAGCTGGTTTTAGTGACAGTCGGATTGGACTGAACACTTTCGGTTGATATCCACATTTAAACTTTGGACTCTCTTGTTTTTCCCTTTTCGGTTTTTGTATTAGGGACTGGACGTATAGCCTCCTGTGGGGCCAGGACGCATTTATCACGGGGATGTCTCACCCCGCATAAATGCAGTACAAGAGGCTGTTCGCGCTGGTGATATCAACGGTTGTGGATGTACATTTTACGCTTGGGTCAACATATCTGTCCTGAAGCGCCTCCAGTCTGAGTCCATGAGCGGTGGAGAGTCACTGCATCCTAATCAGCCTCATTGACATTACAAGCGCACTTTTGCGGAGCACTTTATTTTTTTCATACAGTCTAGTTGGAGTTTTTTTCCCTCCACTCATTGGGAAGGTGCATGAAGGATGTAACTCGTCTTTGGTGATGGTTGTGTTTAGACTGGATATAAGATTACACGTAAGTCTGTGTGATGTTTCTCATCATCATTCTGTTCCAAAGTGTCATCCTGAAAAAAAATTAAAAACATGAAATGACATGTCGTATATGCTCCTGGAGCAGCTGGATGCGCACAGTGCCAGAGAGGATGCAACAGCTTCTTCTTGCATTTATTCAAGAAGCGCAGTATAAATAACCATCCAGGATTGTGTTTCATTTGCTCTGCTTTATGCGACTATGTAAGAATTGTATTTAACAGCCGGATTATGCGGGTTATTTCAACGCATTTGCATTCAGGGGGTTGCCTTAAGACAGCAAGGTATAGATATGGCATCAGTTAAGAAGCTGTTTGAGGACGCCTGAACATAGAAAGAGATGTATCCGTTTTTATTTGCTCACCACCTTTATCCATAATTACTCGTATGATGCGCGTAACACTCTTCGTGCCACATGGCGCATCCTCGACGCATTGCTTAGCCTACATGTTGAGAGCAGAATAACACAAACATCCACCTGTGTTCAGCGGTAAAGCGCTCCGACGCATCTCAAGGTTGGATTGACATGCCATTCACGTCGTTCGCTAGGGAATGAGGAATTACGCATTAGAATTACACGGTCACACTACAGAGGAAAAAAAAGCGCTAATGTTGAGACACAAGGTGCTTGTTTAAATCTTTATAATAGAATTTAAATGATCAAGTGCAATATTACATGCAGTAATCTGATAAAGATTTTTTTATTTTTTTTAATTTTTTATTACAGGTGAAAAGGCTGGGAAAGGCTATTTCTTTGTGGAAACCGGATTGTGATTATGCCTCCAATGCGCCTGGGCGTTCAGCAGAATATAAATTAGCTCTACAGCCTCACCGTTTGTTGTAAAAACTCAGGATAAAGGGAGCCCTGCTACGGAGGAAAGAAAAGAGCATTCAAAGGAAAAGCCCACATAATGACTTTATACATTTTTTATCATGAATCGGCATGTGTGCTCAGTAATTGAAGGTAGAAATTGTGAAATTGCCGAGAAGATCAACAGGTCGGAGGCGTAAAACGCATCAGAAACCTAAGACACTCTCACTGAAAGGGATGCATCTTTCTGTTTTCCTTTTCCTACTTTTATGGGCGCAAGCCCTGACATTGAAAAACTTGAACTACTCAATACCTGAGGAGAAAATTCAGGGTGTCATTGGAAACATTGCCAAGGATGCAGAGCTGGAACTGGGAGAGCAGGGGAAAAAATCCAACTTCAGGGTGTTGGAGAACTCCGCCCCACACCTTATCGATGTGGATCCCGAAAGTGGGCTATTGTACACTAAACAGAGGATTGACAGGGAAACACTGTGCAGACAAAACACCAAGTGCCAGCTCTCCATGGAAGTGTTTGCCAACGACAAGGAGATCTGCATGATTAAAGTTGAGATACAGGACATAAATGACAACGCACCAAGCTTTCCTTCTGAACAGATCGATTTTGACATATCTGAGAACGCAGCCCCAGGCACACGTTTCCCCCTGGCTGCTGCCTACGACCCTGACACTAAGGAAAATGGCCTGAAAACATATCAGATCACGCGTGATGATTATAGTATATTCTCTTTGGATGTTAAATCCAGAGGGGATGGAACTAAATTCCCTGAATTGGTCGTTCAGAGGTCCTTAGATCGAGAGGAACGTAGTCATCACACCTTAATTATAACTGCCACAGATGGAGGAGAATATCCCAAATCAGGCACAATGCAAATCAATGTGAAAGTCACTGATTCCAATGACAACAGCCCTGTGTTTGAACAGCCCTCATATGTAGTGGAGATACCTGAGAATTCACCCCCAGGCACGGCACTGATAGATTTAAATGCTACAGATCCCGATGAAGGGATTAATGGGCAGGTTACTTATTCTTTTAGCTGTTATGTCTCAGACAGGATCAAAGAACTGTTCTCAATAGACCCCCGAACGGGTGTGGTAAAGATTCAGGGTAAAATCGACTTTGAGGAGAACCCAATTATAGAGATTGATGTTCAGGCAAAGGATCAAGGCCCCAACCCAATTCCTGGCCATTGTAAAGTCACCGTTAAAGTGCTTGACAGGAATGACAACTGGCCGTCAATAGGTTTCGTAGCTGTGCGTCAGGGGGCGGTTAGTGAAGCAGCAGCTCCAGAGACAGTGATCGCACTCGTTAGAGTCACAGACAAAGATTCAGGCCGCAATGGGCAGATCCAGTGTAGGATTTTGGGGAATGTTCCTTTCAAGCTGGAGGAGAACTATGATAACTTCTACACAGTAGTGACCGACAGACCCCTGGACAGGGAGATAAAAGATGAGTATAACATCACAATTGTGGCCAAAGACAATGGTAACCCACCCCTGAACTCAACAAAGTCTTTCACTGTTAAAATTCTAGATGAAAATGACAATGCACCCCGCTTCACAAAAATGGTCTACCTTCTCCAGGTGCCTGAAAACAACATCCCAGGGGAATACCTGGGTTCTGTTCTTGCTCATGACCCAGATTTGGGCCAAAATGGTACTGTATCCTATTCCCTTCTTCCTTCTAATGTAAGTGAGGAATCTATCACTACATATGTTAACATCAAACCCACTGATGGTGCAATTTATGCCCTGAGGAGTTTCAACTATGAACAAACCAAGTATTTTGACTTTAAGGTCCAGGCGAAGGATTCAGGTAACCCTCACCTGGAGAGCAACACCACTGTCCGTGTCAGTGTGCTGGATGTTAATGATAACATTCCTGTCATTGTCCTTCCATTACTTCAGAATGACACTGCTGAGATCCATGTACCTCGCAATGTGGGAGTCGGACACATTATCACCACCGTGAGAGCGGTGGACAATGATTTTGGTGAAAGTGGTCGTCTCACCTACGAGATCTCAGATGGCAATGAGGAACACCTGTTTGAGATTGACTCGGTGACGGGCGAGGTACGGACAGCCCAGCCATTGTGGGAGGAGGTGGCACCTGTTGTGGAACTCATCATCAAGGTAACTGACCATGGCAAGCCATCACTCTCAGCCATGGCGAAACTTATCGTCAAAGCCTACTCCGGGCCCTTACCAGAGGGCGAGCCACGCATCAACGCAGAACACCATAACTGGGACATGTCGCTCCCACTAATAGTAACCCTGAGTATCATCTCAATTATGCTCCTCGCTGCCATGATCATCATCGCTGTCAAGTGCAAACGGGAGAACAAGGAGATCCGCACATACAACTGTCGCATCGCTGAGTACACTCACCCGCAACTTGGCAAGGGCAAGAAGAAGAAGATCAACAAGAATGACATCATGCTAGTGCAGAGCGAAGTGGAGGAGCGGGACACCATGAACGTGATGAACGTTGTCAGCAGTCCCTCTCTGGCCACCTCGCCCATGTACTTCGACTACCAAACTCGTCTGCCCCTCAGCTCTCCAAGGTCAGAGGTCATGTACCTTAAACCCACCACCAACAACCTCAGTGTTCCTCAAGGGCATGTTGGCTGTCACACTAGCTTCACGGGACCTGTTACAAACACCACCGAGACGCCAGTGAACAGGATGTCAATAATACAGGTAGGAACGACAACTTATATTCTTCTTCCTTATTACCCTCCATCCCCCTCTCGTTCTGCTCTGTCTCACTAGGTCAATACACGAATGGATGAGTAGATGTGTGTGCATACAAAGCAGCCAGTGAATCATAGTGTGGGGGAAAGGAAGGGGATCACAACTGGTGATAATATGAAACTCGAGTCTCTCTCCAGCCCTCGCCAGATGCCGAAAAGCACCTTGCTATCATTTTTTGAAATCTAGCTTTGCTCATATTGTTTCAGGTAATGCGTTAAGAGGAAATTGAGTATGGAACATAATTCTGTTCTGGAGATATTGTTTTGATGTTACCTCTGGTGTGGAGAGATTTGATGCACTGACAGGTTCAGCCCTAAAGGCTTGTTATTTCATAACGGCCGTACCGTGATGATTTGCTGCTCTTGCCTAGAATATATTTCCAGCTACTATATTGCAAATTAATAGAGCTTCAATCAATATGTAGTTTCCTGTGGTGCTTTGAATGTAAGGTTCCTACGGTTTCCCTCTTACAATGACATAATTAATGTTCTTGTTTTCTTTTTTTTCTGCTATTGCTCACACACTAGGTCAAATAAATACATAAAAACATATTTTCATCCAACATAATGCAATTTGTCTTGACCTCAAACATTTTAATTTTCAGTCTTGGCATTGTTACACCCTTACTGTATTACTTACTCAGCAGGTTTGTCTCACCTTCGTACTCAAGAACACTGTCACAATCCTCTCTCTATTAAAGACGCTCAGACCGCATTTCAAAGAAAGAAAGAAAGAGCTTTCCCAGATTTCCTCGTTCCTTGCTAATGCGTCTTTGTGTGGAGCGATTTGGTTAAGCCAGTGACAACTTATGTGTGTCTGTGCTGCTAAGCCAGTTTAAAGTAATTTGAAATCTGTCGTGTCAGATGAGGCTAAAGTCACCTCTTTAAACTCTGTACATCAGGTACAGGTGTATGTGCAGCGATTGAGATTATAGCGGGCAAAAATGAATTTAGCTCTCTCTCTCTCTAGCTTTATTTTATGCCTTAAATACATTTTATATACATGTTTCTTTGTAATATCTCTACTTAAGAGGGTTTTTTTGTGTACGTTTACTCTTTGTTAAAAGTATTTTCACATGATGTTGCTATACATATTTAGATATTACACTTGTATACTGAAGTATTACACTTTGGTGCATAACTCGTCCCACACTGTTATTGCGGACATGTTACCATTAAACAACCATAGCAAGCATTGTGGCTAATTAAAAAACAAAAAACAAAACAAAAAATTAAAAAACAGTTTTATCTGAGTGATTTCAGAGGTGTGAAGTGGGTGTTTTTGTGGATAAGCATGAATTTGTATTTGTATGTTTTCATAGGTGTCCTGTGATCTCTAGATCTGTGTGTTTGCTGCATGTGTCTGCCCATGATTGTGTGAGCGTGTGCTTTGCTATTCATCGCGTCCCAGCTGCAGGTCAGAGGTCAGAGTGAGGCCCATTATTATGGGCCCTTTAATAATGAGCTGAATTACTGCAGAGGTCTCATAAAACTACAGACGCAGGCACTACAGCATAGATACTTGCCTTTTTCTCTCACTACCTTCACTCTCCACTCTAAAACACATACCTGGAGTGCATGCTATGTTTACACAGATCCATACATTACAGGATATACTCTCCATTATTTACAGCAGAAGTGTGGTGAGAGGCAGATCTGCTATCCTGTTACTGAGCCCGTAAAGCAATCTGGCTCTCCTCTCCCCTGGCCTGGAACAGAGAGAGAGAGAGTGAGATAAAAACAGAGCCATAGAAATGCGAATCCCAGTTGAGAGGTTATAAAAAATGTTAGAAATCCCTCCCTTTCCAGTCTCTGTCAATCGATGTGTCCGGGTGCTCTCATGTGCATCTGTCATCAAAGCTAGAGGTAGCCTGAAATCCGAAAATAAATGGCAACCCTCTACGGACACCTTGGCAATTGAATCGCCATTGGCTAGTGGATATATAAACAAATATATATATATAAACCCTCAGAGTCCCCACTGCTTGCCACACCACAGCTGCACAAGGGCATTTCAGATGCTTCCCATCAGGCCTGTGGCAACAGCAGCAGCGAGAGGGTAAGACCAGGAGCTCCTTAATGGTGTTTTATAGTAGCTGATCCAGAGCTTGCGAACAGCTGGCCGTTGAAGTAATAGCCAACGTCTGAAATGAAAAGAGGTTCAGGGTCAATTACAGAACCAGGGCTGTGTGCTCTGGGAGAACACAACAGAATGAGGGGTGTAATTCGATTGGCCGAGAAAAGTTTCCTGGATAAAGGTATGTAATAACGCTTAATTGCACCACAGGCGTCCAGATCTATTACTTAATGGCGAATTGAGGTTTAAGAAAATCTTCAGGGGTATCCTTCTAACCTGGTAGCAGGGGATTTTCTTAATTATTTCGTCTAGAGAGCATTGCATATCCGTGCTTATGTTTGCAGCATACTTAACAGCATATTTGAGGCCAGAAAATGCTAATATATGGTCATGGATTTATTTGCAGACTTTTTATTCCATCCTTTCAAAAAAAAAAAAAAAACAATTAAATAAAAATATCAAACAAAAAAAAATGCTCAGGAAAATTAATTCCTTAGCTTTATTTGGACTTAATTTGCTGTTTAGGTGAAAATAACAACTTACCTCAGTTTTAGAGAGTGGAAATGTGTGTAAAGATGAGCTAGAGGCTGATACGGCTACCGTCAGCATCAGGGTTGGTGCTCCTGGCTATAAAAGTGTCCCCTAGGGGGCGACAGTCTGCCTTCAGTGTATTGCAAGCACACAGCAAAGTGTGTGAGGCTTGATTTGAATGCACCTGCAGTGTTTGCTTTCAAATGTATGTTTTTCTGTAAGCGTGACTATAAAGTGGTGTTTATGAAGTGAACGCTGCATGCAATTGAAAATATTTTGATGCTTCCATCCTTCTTTTTTATTTATTTATCCTAAATAGAGAGGTCAACTGAGCCGCTTAAGGTCAAACCGGTAAGGCAGGAGTAGCAATTCATGTAGCGCTGGGGGAGGGCAGCGGGCTTGACACACTCCAGTTGTAAAGGTCAGCGGTTGGAGGGAGTTTGCGGCTGGACAATAGTGATGCCTCTCCAAGGATTGTCCATCTGAGCTGTTTCTTTCCATTAAATGCACCTGAAAACAGAAAGAGAGAAGTGGAAAGAGGTTGACAACAGATCACGCTGTTGAGTAAATGCTTTGATATGAGGACTGTAGTTGTGCTTGTGGCATAATGCTGTTGTGTGGTGCAGTGAAGTCGCAGTGTTTCATAGAGATAGGGTTTCTGTCACCTTGTTTTTGCAAAATTGAGCGATAAAAGCGGCTGTCAGGTAATCAGATTGCTGCATGAGCTCTAGATGTATTGCTTTGGGAACTGAAGCGAAATACTGTCAAATGGCAAGGCATGAGAGAGTCAATGTATAACAATCTGTTTAGTGCCCTCTTTCTCTTTCGCGCACTGTGTGTGTGTTTTGCAGTGGGACGGCAGGAGTGTGAGCACTGTCATGCATGCTAATGGTTCTGTTCTTGCATGCTGCATTATACAGTATGTTTTGTGTGTGTATGTGTGTGCTGGCAAATTGAGTCATAACATTTCCCCTTGATGGGTGTAACAGCCCATTGTTTGTCCTCTTCTCTTCTCTTCTCTTCTCTTCTCTTCTCTTCTCTTCTGTGGACTGAGGCTTAGAGATTTTGAAATGCACCCACCCTCCTCCTCCTCCTTTAAGCTCTCTGCCTGAGAAATAGAGGGTTTGTTTACGGCTTGGCGTTAAAGACAAAAGACTGAGAGAGAAATAGGGATCAAGGAAAGATAATCAAAAAAGTTTGGGAAAGCGGTTTTTCCTTTTCCTCTCGGTCCCAGCTCGTCCTTCTTAAGCTTTTGCGTAGTAAATTTGTTCTTTCTTCTGCCCTTGGTGTCTTGTTCATATTTTCAGATGGTGTGTTCACGCTGAATTATTGATAGGCGCTTTTGATATACACACATGATCGATGTGTTCTGCAGTATACCAGGGAAATCTAAACAGCACTTGTCTGCCAGGCTTAAACGGTGCACGTGAGACCCTACAGTAAATCCTGCCTTTATTTGTTTGATTTCTCCAGGGTTTAGTCCTTCGAAAGTTGCAGGGGTTTTATTTTCTTTACCTCGTGATCACTGTTCGTGTGGCTGTTTATTGCGTGCATGTGTATTCTGAACTCATACGATCCTCTGCTATATTTACTCGCTCATTAATAAATCATCAAATGTAACCGAACAAGACAAGACCAGAATGTCGCGATATATGCGTCTTAAATTTCTCACACCGCTTCTTGTTAACAGGAGAAGAGTGTGACCACAAAACCTCACCTTTATTAAACTGTCTTTTAGAAAATGGGTTCATATTTTGGATAAAACAGCGTCCATCCTTCATCTACATGTAATCATCTATGTTGCACAAACTGACACTTGTTTTTTATTCATCTGTGAAGAAGCCTTTGGTTTCAAGTGCTTTGGATCCAGATTAGAAGAGGGATTGAGATTAGCCCAGTTCTTCGTGAGATGAAAATCAATCCTGCGAAGCCAGAAACAACAAAAAATCCATCCGTCTGTCCTCCCCTCCCTTCCTCCTTCACATGGTCGCTGATTTTCTTTGGGTGCACTGGAGTGTGTCAAAACCTTGGCATGAAAAATGTAGCAGGGAGGGTGAAAAGATCTCTGTAGTTTTTTGGCACACATCTAGGTGATTAATTACTGCACAGTTGAAGTGTACAGATTTGTGTATAATAGCAGAAACATTTGTTGAACTGCATGTATAATGTATGGCAATTCTGGAAATCCAAGTAATGCAGTTGAATTATTTATTGAGTTGTATAGCTCTATAACCCAGCTCCGTCCGCCCTGCATGGTTTGGAACCCCAGACCCGTTTGGGAACCAGCGGGCTGAGGCCATTAATAACTCATAAACGCAGTCGTAATTTTACCCCGCCCTTGTACAGTTCCGCTTGAACGATGGAATTAATCTCGAGAAAGTCATTGTGCCAGAGTCGTTGGGCTAGATTGACGACGTGGTTCCGAATGAATGGATGGATGGGTGAATGATACATATGGTCTGGAGAAATGAACGGATATGGCTGTCGGATTTCTTCCTATCCTTCTTTGAGACCAAATACATCTTATCTCTGGAGCCAGAGAGACTGCAATAGTTGAGTGTCCTACTCTGTTCCTGCTGTTTCATATTTTCTTGAACTGTAGGCCCTGTGAACATTCAGAAAATAAACTCAAATGTTTTAAATATAAATAAAATAAATCTTAAAACACTTAAAACACATATATA
>NW_015547738.1:74782-77836 GCF_001515605.1 Sinocyclocheilus anshuiensis
GCTATGTAATTTTGTGTACTAACAAACAATGTTCCATAGTCATTTCTATCACGTCTCAAATAACGTATTGTGTTTAACAGCTTTTTGTGGTGGAAATGGCAATGAAATTATATTATCAGTCTTTGTTTAGATAATCATCATTTTAAATATTTGATCATTCATATTTTTTCATGATTGGATATTCATATTTGAAAATTGAAAGTGAGTATGGGACAAGAGCAGTGCTGATCTAGGAGAGTATAGCACAGATAATTTTGGATATTTATGTTAGTGTGTCATTTTTGCGATGCGTAGCAGGCAAGTAATGCTCTCATAGTGCATGGGTTATTTAATTACTTAAGCAAGCACTAAAACCTATTAGTTCTGAATGTGAAAAGGAGAAATATTCCGGCAAGAGTTGTAAGACCACAAGATTTGACCCTCGAGGCAGAAAATATTGAGGCACTTAAACAAATTTGCTTCGTCAATGGAAGGAAACTCAGAGAAGGACATACTGAAGTAGAACTGTCCAAAACGGTTTTATGTTTGAATTTTTCAAATCATACATTGAGCAGTACATAGTCAGGATACTTTTGGTGTTTGTTTAAATTATACCTGCAATAAAATGTTCTTTATTCTCTATTGATTTCACAGTAAATACCCGTGTTCCTCTTTCCTTGTCCACAAGGATGTTGCACGGTGGGGTGTTTGGGAAACAAGTCCCACTTACTCCCTGTCAATATTTGTTCTGGCTCCTCCACGCGCACAGTAATGGCTAAAGCTAGCCTTGCTAATGCTTGAGGGCATTGGCGTTGGAGTTGCTGTCAAAGGTTTGGTTGCTAATGTGCTTGTTTGTTTTGGATAGTGGGATAAGCTAACACTGATGAACATGGTTTAGACTGTGTCAGTGATGTCGGGCAGAGTGACGCCCACATTTCAGATGGCTTATGGTTGCGTGTACACTCCTCTCTCTCTCTGGCACCAATTTCCAGATAGCCTTTTTAGCCATGTGGCACTTAGATTTTGAGATGAGACATTCAATCAGACAACCGCTCTTTAATTAGAAACGAAAACATCATTTGCATGTTTAAATGATGCAGACGCTGAGCTAGAAATCTGCTAGGTTACACGTGTCAAATGGCTGACCTCTGCCCTTGTTCCTTCTGTCTGAATGCAGTAGCAACTTGTAAATAGTTAATGCTAGCTGTGTGAACAGTGTGGTTGCTAAACACAAAGCCAAAATCAAATTGCAAGGCCAAAATGAAAGAATCCAATACAGGAGAACAACTAATTGAACACAAGGACTAAGTTTGTGCTGGATTTAATGAATTAAATGAAGTCCAGGTATTGAAAGACTACATTCACACGGTAACATATTTCACAAACTAATTTTTGCATGTGCACGGTTACTGATTAAGACCCAATATTCGAACCACTACTGTAATCTGTTGTATTAACAGGCAAACTGCAAGTCGCACCTGTTAGTAATTGCAATAATCAATTCCAAACTTTGTAGCCAAAGACAACAGCAGCAACTTCTAAATTCTGATTTTAATCAATGCGAACAGATAGTTTTCTCTGCGTCTTCATGGCAAAAACACACACAGCTGTCTGTTGTGACGCGTTTGGCCACAGGGAAGCCAGTCCTCCCAGCTCTCTGCTGCATCCTTTCTCTGTGTGGCAGAAATTGTGGAGCATTGTTCAATCACAAGCTGTGCTTTCAAGCACCATCTCTCCTTTTATTATTTGCAGATTGCGTCAGTTCCCCTGCAGGGCCGCTCTAGACCCCGAAGGGCTCTTGGGATACCCCACATGGGGCTACTTCTGCTAAACTGTTTAAATGGCAGCATCCACTTAAGGCTGTGTTTGTTTGCTTTCCTTTTATGTACTTCTTTCATTCGCAGTTTTTTTTTTTTCTTAATTCATCAAAAGCCAAAGTTCCTACATTAGCATTACGATTCACAGAGCACACATCTGGGAATTTACATGTAGTGTTGTAGAAGGTAATAGTAAAAACGGCATCTTGTTTGAATGTCAAATGATGTGGAACATGTTTTATTAAGTGTTGGCAGTTGTCCAATAAACTTTTTTTCGCATCATGTCGTTTTACGATTTGCGGAACTCTTTTGTAAATTTCCAACGGACATGTTGCTGGTTGCAACGTCCTGATGCCATAAATGTTGTCAAAGAAAATAGTAATTAAAGAATTCCCGCTAGCATAAACAGTGCATTTGTGCAGTTCTTGTCCACCTCAGGGTGATGTTCGAACAAGTTCTAAATACTCATCTCGTCTCGTATTCCTCGCGCTATCCTCTAGCTTTAGTGAAATACCTAAAGATAGCTCCTGGCTCAAGGTCTGTCTTTCCAGTGAGGTGTTGTGCGCAGGAAGAAGGCTCTTTTTCGAGATATCGGATTGCCATGTGACAGGGCCGGCTGGTAACATAAACCCTGCATATGTGGCCCGGTCAAGTTTAATGAGTGAGCTTGTCAGCACTCATGTTTTGTACACAGTCTTATCTGTCTACAGTTACATCTTTTCACCTGCACTGATGGGCTGAGGGCTGTCAGAACCCAAAGAAAATGGCTGGCGGTTTTTATGGAGCTCTTATTTCTGTTTGTTTTTCTTAACCCTAGTAAATAGAGTGTGAGAACGCTTGACTGGCAAAAACCTTCTATCTGTTTATGGTTCTTTTCTTCTGTGTGTTTTTTTTATTTTTTTGTCTTTTTATCTCTCTGTTTGTGAGAGTGATGTCATTTCCTTTGTGCTCGAGTTCAATAATGCAGCATTCCAGCAGAGACATACAATAAGACATATGTATAAGGTGACAGGTGACACCACTCATAGGAAAATGAATTGGGGAAACTGTAATGCTCATTATTGTGGCTGAAGAAATGTAGGAAAGTTCTGCCTTTCCATACAAAATATGTCCTGTTTTAGGATTTTTATTTTATTTTTTTTATTTTATTTTATTTTATTTTATTTTATTTTTTTACTCTAGAACACAAGTGCACTTTAGCAAGACCAACCTAATCTTTATATATATATATATATATATATATATATATATATATATA
>NW_015547738.1:77848-78024 GCF_001515605.1 Sinocyclocheilus anshuiensis
GTGGAGCAGACGCTTGCGAGCTATCTCTCCCCATCCTCAGCATCGTGCCTGAAGGCCCCGAAGCTTCCCACCAGGCCCGTTAGGGGAAAGCTTATATGGTGGCAGGTCAGGCTGGCGCATGTTTGCACACCATGGCGGTGTTACAAGCATACCAGGCTGACCTGCTCAGGGGTGGG
>NW_015547738.1:78283-78672 GCF_001515605.1 Sinocyclocheilus anshuiensis
CAGTATATATGTATATATGTGTATATGTATATGTGTGTGTGTATATATATATATATTTATTTATTTTAGTCTTTCCTCAATCAACTAGGAAGCTGTACTTATTTTATTTTATAATATAGCAATAAAGCTTGGCAGAAAGTACTACTACTTTAGTTTATGATTAATGATTTAGGATTAAGTTTATGATAGCTAGCTAGTTCCCCTTCAGGAACTCGAGCTGCGTCGAGATCGCTTTGGGAACGTCCCTGCGTGACCGCGTTCTGAAGCACGTGTAAAATCAGTCCAATGGAGCAGCGAGACGTCACGAGCGGGGTGACGTGAGCGCCAGGAAGTATAAAAGCGCATCCGGCAGAGCGCAAGTTAGCTTCGATGAAGTAGCACCTGGAGGG
>NW_015547738.1:78925-94750 GCF_001515605.1 Sinocyclocheilus anshuiensis
TCGCGGGTGGATTTAGCGGAGGGATCCGAGACGGGCTCGTCCTTTTCTCGGTCCTCACCCGCTAGATCCACGGCTCTCTCTCAGTGTTCGGAAGCCCGCGCTGTGGTTTCTTCCACACCCAACCCCCCCCAGAGAGAGAGAGAGCCAGACGCTTCATCTATCTTGGATGTGATGAGTGTCGAGACAGAGGAGACTGTGGACTCGCCACCACAGTCCCTCGCGTATGAGGTGGGATTCAGGCAGTAGCCAAAATGGTTCAAGGCCCGATGTTAGGGGCTACTTGTCATCGCGTAACGCTAACGACAGATGCCTCTCTCACGGGCTGGGGAGTAGTCAGGAGTGGCCGCTCTGCCCAGGGTCTGTGGGAAGGCCATCATCTCTTTTGGCACATCAACTGCCTGGAGATGCTGGCCGTGTTTCGAGCGTGCTTCAGAACGCGGTCACGCAGGGACGTTCCCAAAGCGATCTCGACGCAGCATCTCGGTCCCTCAGGGAACTATGGTTACATACGTAACCTAGAGACGTTCATGGGGTGACCAGCTTGTGTGACAAAACTATTCCTATCATTCTTGCTGGAAGCATAAAAATGCTAAAATATATTGATAAAGCATCAGTTATTCTCGCCTGCATTTTCTTTGCTCTTAATTTTTTTGCTTGCTCTGTCAATAAAATATGAGGGTGCCAAACTTCAACCAAAACCTCTTGAACAGATACTTTTGGCATTGTTTTATTTAATCATCATAGAAATAGTATAAGATGCTGGCATAAATGAAACGTTGGCTTTTACAGAGAAGTCAGAAATCAGGCAGATGTTGATTGTTCAAATGTTGATTGTTCGTCAGTACAGTAGACAAATGCAAGGTTTCTGAAAGTAGATTGTAAGTCAATATCTCACTCAAGTATCTGTATTGTTTCACAGCACTTAAACACCGGACAGAAGATTACTATATAGCCATCCACTCTTATTTGAAAAAAAGTACATCAAAACATGCTCACGTTATAAGCAAATATCAAAATGTATGTGCTTTGAAGGATGCACCATCTCTCCATCTTTAAGAGAGTCATTCTTGGCGCCCTTTTAAAGTTTCCACAGTGTCTGCGCGATTGATTGATCCAAAGAGTGAGAGGTTCATAACTGCCCAGTCCAGTCAGAGGGTTGTTTTCTGAGAGACTCGGAGCTGATCATTTCAGCCTCACTTTCTCTTACATGATCTCTCTATGCTCTTGTCATTTCGCATTAGAGGTTCCATGGCTCATGTCACTGACGACAAAGTCCAAATTTCTGATGATTAAATTATCTTGTCACCATAGCAATCTTCACACCTTTCCGTCAATTGATTTGTTAATAAATGAAGTGGTGCTCTCAAAATCCGTTGCCTCCGTTCTGAGCCGGATCTAAGGTCAGTGAACATTCAGGGCTTAGAGATATGAGTGCCTTTGTGGCTGGGTGTTTCCACATTTGTCACACTTGAGCATCTCTATATATTTTTATGTCTGGATGGATAGAAAGTTAGACCATAAAAAATCCAACAGGTTTAATTTATTTGGTGTTGTTTACAGAACATAACACTGCACATTAATTTATACAAGATTTAATAATGGTATTGTAATTTATGCCAATAGTCGAAAGTCTGCCTTGTCTTAATTACAGAACATAATTGCAGGCCTAAATGGATTTAATAGTGACAAAAATGAGCAGACATTAAAACCAGTAAAGACAAGTTAGCCTACAAAAAAAGATTATTCAGGACAGAATCCCACCCTTAGCGCCACCATTATGAGGAATTTGAGGCAGGAGTCTGTATTTTCATAACAAACAAAAGGTATAGCGAAGCCAAAGCAGAGGTCACTTTCAAAAAAAAAAAAAAAAAAAAAAAAAAAAAAAAAAAAAAAAAAAAAAAAAAAAAAAAAAAAAAAAAAAAAAAAAAAAAAAAAAAAACCTCTTATGGAGTTGTATTCAGTACTGTTGGGAAGGCAGGAAGAGCAGTCAATCATTCCTCTTTATAGGAAGAAAAGATTGGAGGGCTGAAACAAGGGAGAAATCTATTGACTCAGAGCCTTTAGCTGCTTCAATCTCCCTTTTGAAGGTGGAAATTTAAGCGCGTTTGAAGGCAAGGTCTGCCGAGTTTATAGCTTTAGATTATGCAATTGTTTCTTCAGGGGTTTGCTGATTAATTCCATACTCTGGCTGGCAGGTTCTTAATGCACAGCGGACAGGGCTGCTGTGGGACGTTCTGACAGCATTGCATTAGGCAAACCTCGCTTTTCTCAATTTATACGCACGCATAAAGAGAGATGCACGTAGCTGACCCTGAGAGAAATGGAAATGGAGAGAGAGCGAGTCACCTTGGAGTTTAAGACAATTGTTCAGTGCTGCCACAACTGTAATGCAGGCTTTTATGTGCGAATGTCTGAGTGTTTTTGTGTGTGTGGCATCTCTTTCTGGAGTTGTTTGAAGAGCAGTCTAGCAGCTTAACAATGCTTTCTTTCATTACTATATTGAATCATATTATATATTTAATTTTGGACTTTGCTTATGAATTGTTTATCATCTTCCCATGACCTAAATTCAAGCCTCTGTTGCTCTATTGAGTCAGTTGCCAACATTTTAATCTTTATCAAAGCATTTCGGATTGCAGAGGAAGGCTGCTGCGCTAATGAATGGAGTCTGGTCTCACAGATTCTGGATTCTACGCCTGGCTCATGGGAACCACTTTACATGATCTTTGGTCTGGTATAGATTATATCATGTGTTTGTAAGAAACAAAAAGCATTTGGGTTGAAGTGGTATGCTATAAACTAATTTGGGAAACACATTTGCTAAGCTTGTTTCCAAAATGCTCCGGGAATGATGTTTAACCGCTTTCCTTTCATTATGCGTTGTAAAGCACTCTAGCAAATTTGGTGTTTTGTAATTAGTGGTGCTTGCTCTAAGGCTTATGCTATCATTCATACTTAGGGATTTGAACAGACCCCGAACCATGAGGACTGCATCTCGGCATGGACATGACCACCTAAAACCATAACAACCCCTAACAACCAACTTGAACATCCTAGTAAACACCAATAACACCCTAGCAACCACCTAGAATACTTTTGCAGCCTTCTAGAATGACCATTTAGAACACCCTAGCAACCACCTTGGTGTACCCTGACAACCTTCCATATCATCCTAGCAACCACCTAAAACCACCTCAAAATCCCACAGCAAGCAAACGGAACACCCTAGCAGCCTCTGTGAACACCCTAGAACCACCTCAAAATCCTATAGCAGCCGAATAGAACACCCTAACAACCAGCCAGCAAACAAATATAACACCCTATCAGCTCTCTTGAACACCTAGCAACTATCTCAAAATCCCCTAGCAACCAACTTGAACACCCTAACAACCAACTGGAAATCCTCAAAAACACTAACAACCGATTTGAAATGTGACAGCAACTTTTTCACGGGTAAGTGACACGTACATAAAAAAAAAAAAATATGATAAAATAAATAAATAAATACAATGAAACATTTAAAAAGCATTCTGGTTCTATATATAGCCTACATACAGCATACTGTAGTCTTTGTGGCAGTTAAAAAAAAAAACCTTGTTTTGGAGGTCAACAGCGGCTCAGAGTCTCTCGTTCCCATCTCTGTCTAAACTGCTACTAATGAATCTTTTGCTGTTCACTGGGTTTGCAGGGTTGAGGTTGGGAGCCTTCAGGAGCCAATCAGAGATGACCACCTCCTTTCTCCTCATCTCCTGCACTCCTTTAAGCTCTGTGTTGGACAGAACATACTCTGAAATGAGTGTACTTTGTTTTCAAACCACCTATTTATTCACTACATTTTAAAACCGATTTCACAGTTCGCCTGATGGTCTGTGAAGATTGTTCCTGCGTGACGGCAGGAAGTGGTTTGGCATGAAACAGCCTCTATTTTGAGAAAGCGTGTGAACTGCTGTGTTAGGAATTTCAGGGAGAAGGGGAGGAGAAAAGCGATATTTCATTCCCTGAGGCTGAACATGTCACAGATGTGGTTCGGTGATACCAACACAAACGGTCCAGTGACATAGCCAGCGTCCCATTTTAAACTTCTCATCTACTTTGAAGAAGAAAAAAAAAAAACTTCCATTAACAAAAGCTGTGCTCATAAAAGCATGCTCATATGAGAGATGAGAGGCAGCTCATATACTCATCACTGCTTCTTGATGCATTAGTATTTTCAGCATTCAGACCTCTGAGAGGTTTGCACATAAATAATCCATCATTTCTTCTGCAGAGATCAGGTTCATTCATTCATTCACATCGGACTTCCCGATAAGTACATAAGGTTTCTTAATACACACACATTTAAGATCAGTGGTTCTAAATGGGTCCTTTGCATTCCAATGTTTTCTGATAATCATGCATTTTTTTAGGATATCAAAATAAATATGCTTATTGACCTTTGTTGACAGAAATGTAGTACAAAACACATCTTTTATAAGTTTTTATCTTTTCATAAAATAGCATATAATAGTATATAATTTAGTATTATATATATAAAATGTATTATGTTTATTAATAATTATATATATATATATATATATATATATTAGAAGAAGAATGAGCTTTATTGCCAGGTACGAGGATACGAGGAATTTGTTTTCGTGACAGAAGCTTCCACAGTGCAACAGAATGACAGTGACAGAACAAAAACACAGATAAAAAAATAAAAGATTAATATAATATATAGAACAAGTAAATAAGGAATACAATATACAAATTGACAATTGTATGTACAGGTATATTACAATTATATATGTATATATATATGCGTGTATATGTGGGCAATATAATGCATTATAATATTATTATTACTAAATATAACATATATTATTTTTTGATATGTTCTGATAATCATGTATATATTTTAGAAAAATATTTTGTTAGAGTAATAGAAATTATGATCATATTAAATTATAAAATGCATATAGAATATAATTTAGATTATATATATATATATTTTTTTTTTTTTTGCCTTATTTTACTTATTTTATAGATTTTGCAGTTCACAGTGAATATAGATTACTTAATAAAGTGAATTATAATTTTACAATCTTGATATTGTGTTGCAACTTGCAGCTCCAATGTAAAATCTGGATCATGAAGCAAAACCATTTGAAAACTTCTAATTTAAACAGTTTCTTCCACACATACTCACGACGCAGAGGCCAAATGCAGCATGACTCGCACGACACCTGGGGGTGGCTTAGGCAAAGCTGATGATAGCCTCAGCTCCCAAATCACTTACAGGTGGTCCAAGACTGGGCTGCGCTTACCGTCTGCAAACTGCATGGGGTGTTTTTCAGTGGATGTCTGTTCTAAGGAAAGATTAAGAGGTCTTTGACCTGCTGCACACTACTTTTAACACCTTTAGCAGAGTTAACCCTATTGGTGGGAGCTGTAAAGCTATTGGCCGAGGGCTTGTTGTGCTTAAATAGGTTTAGCCTGGCGTGCGCGTTATCTGTTTTGCGTTTGAAAGACAACCAAGTGTTGTTACCTCAGCTCAACTCCGAATCCAACTTCCAGCGCGCTCCCACACACGACCTCTCAGATACTTATCCAGCGATAATTTAATCTCCTGCATCGAGGCCAGAGAATCCCGACCACAGCTCCATTTAAGTTCCCAGATCCAGCCTTTTAACAGCGAGCAGATAGGAATGATATCGAGGGCCGACGTCTAGTTGGATGAGTTTTGTGGTTTGGCTTGAAATTTTCGAAAGGCCCCCCGTTACATAAAATGGAAAAACTAATAACGGAGGCTCCAGCAACATGGAGAATTGCTTCGTGCGCTTCTCACCAACATGGGCTGTAAAAGTTTGATGTACAAGTTGAGCACTTGTAGGGTTTAGGTTACAGTTTATCTCTCAATCTCATTTTCTTGTCATACCTCATTGTCTTTAATGAGGAGATATGTTTGGGATGAAGCAGGTTGATATAGCTAGCTGCTAAGAAGCTTGGGCAGATTTGAGTGTATTGATTTTCCTTTTCCAACTCTGTTGTCTCCACCTTGTGCTCCTTAACTTTTACATTATTTTATGCTGTGTTTATCTTTCGTGCTCTTGCCGCATATTTTTAATTTCTCTGCAATTTTTGCGCTAGGGTTGTTTGATTTCCTGGGAATGCATTATATAAGACATTACATTCAAGAAATTAATTTTAAGATGATTTGAATTATCAAACACATATATTTATAAAAATAAACAAATATTTAAAAACATATAAAAACAAATATTTACGCATAAATGTAAAACTTTTTGTGTGTGTGTGTAATGTTAAGCACAGCTATCTCGACTCATTATTAGATGCTTTTGAAGTGCTCTAAAAACTGCGAGGTGTCCTCGGGGAGGTCCGGACCACCAGTGGAGGAGAATCAGGAGGAATGCAGGAGTCTTTTGTGTGAAGCTCTGGGCTTTTAGGAGCAACCTCGGACGATTAACTAATCAATTACACGCCACTGCATTTCATAACAGAGAGACATGTGCCGTAGCTCTGTATCCTCAGCATGGAGCCGTGCCGATTCCAAACACCCTGCACTCTGACCGACCCCTGACGGCACTTCTCCAGCCGTGAACCCAACGGGTGACCTTATCCAATGAGAGTGAGCAGATTGCACGTGTTTGTTTGTCTTCATGTTCACCGAAGCAGAAGTGTGCTTGACATTTCCAAAGCAGTACCTCAGAGCTGCCAGTGGAAACTTTTAACACCCTTCTGCTCGAGAAACACATTCAAAAGTTGGCGTCGTACACCCAGAACTGCTTTTAATTAGTGCGCAGTCCATTTGTGGATGGTTCTATTTCTGATGTACTTAATTTATCTCTTACAGTATCATGTTTGCGTTTTTAGAAACCACTTAGGTTTTTTCCAAACTACAGGGTTCAGATAAGGATTAACTGTCACACCGTTTGGTGCTAGCAGTCTCATCCGGGCTTCTCTTTCATGTAACACCTTTTTGAAATTCTAATTAGTCCCACACACTTCATCCAAACGAAATCAAATTATGTGGGAGATTTCTGCACAAGTAAAACATGCAGTGCAACGTGGGAAGTGAGGTTGTTAAGCTGTCGGTGAAATCGAGGGGCACATTTTGGCCGAACCGCAGGGCTCGTTACTTGAAAGATAATAATACAGGAACAAGAGGTGCGGAGAAGGAACCGGATTCTTTATCTCCATCTGTTGCTCTCTTTCCCTCAGTTTTCTTTGTCCTTCCAAGGGTCAATGTACAATATGCTTGGTCATGGCCATATATATATATATATATATATATATATGTGTGTGTGTGTGTGTGCCCCTTTTTATGATCTGTTTAATTCATATAATATATATATATAATATAGTTGTAGAAAAATCATTTTTATATCATTTTTGTAGTTTCACAGCATGCCCAAATTTCCAATTAAATTTTTATTAAATTTAAAATTTAAATTATATTTCTTATTTTTGTTATTTTGTGTGTGTGTGTGTATATATATATATATCTCTTTCACAAGTCTTGCTCCCTAAAGCCTCAGAATGGTTAAACCAAGTTTCGACTCAGAGAGGTTATCCCTTGTATCACACCTCTAATGTACTTAACTGGAAAGCCAAGACACTCTCTCTCTCTCGCAAGCTCTCGTTCTCACTCTGTCCCTCTATCCTTGACCATCTGCCTCAGGTCTCACTGTGGTGTCGTTGAGGGTCTGAGCATGAAAAATTACACTGTAAAAGCCTTTTTTATATATCATAATGAGCTTAAGAAATGTATTTTCCACTTCACTTGTTTTAAGAACTACGACCAGAGCTGTAAGGACGAGTTGAATGTCAGAAAGCCTTTTGCTTTTCACATTCAACAAACCTGAGAGGCTTTAATAATGCAAAACACAAGTTTTGAAATGCGAATTATCTTCTTTTTTTTTTCACTGTACTCATACTAGAAAAGAACAGACACCATATTTTCTGTCTTTTCTGTTAACATACTTAGTTATGGGATTATGTTCTGCTTTATCCAAAGAGAAAATTGGGTCTTATCTGGTCTATATGACAGTTGCCACTGACTGCATAGAAGCAGGACTGCCCTGAAGCGCTTATAATCCCACCCGGGATTACTGTAATCTCCCTCTCTTCATTTTTGAAATTGGGATTTGTGAAAAGAAATGGTGACTATATGCAGTTATTGTCACTGAGATACACTGTGGTTTAAATCTGCATAAGGGCTTATTTTGTGGCTCAGATCACTTGATCTGTAGTTATGACGAGCACTGGAATTGAAAATCGCAGTAATTGCTCTCAGAAAGGATTTCATGTATTCAAGACACAAAAGAACAGACTGTAAAAATGTAATGCAGATCTGTGTTTAGATTTTAGCCTAATTTGGCCAGTGTTCTTATTCAGTCATTAAAATAGCATTTAGTCTATGTTTTTTTGGAGAGGCTAGGATCAAAAAAGTGTGTAAAGTGAGACGTAATATAATTGTTCTTAGCTTTGCTTATGAATATTAATTAAGTGACATGACTTGCATCCAATTGTTTTAACTAAATTGCAGGCAGTCATTAAAACAATGATTTTAAAAGTGACAAAATGAAAAATCTGTCAGTATTTACTCTGATCCTCATATCATTCCAAACCTGATTGACTTTCTTTCCTTTGTGAAACAAAATAGGTGATATGTTGAATCATGTGTCCGTGTTCTGTTTTGTTTTTTCCCCACATCAGTGTTGTTTGGACCCCATTGACTTTCATTGTATGGATGAAAAAAATTAGTTCTGTGTTCCACAGAAGAATGAAAAACAACATGAGGGTGAGTAAATGAAGAGCGTTTTTTTTTTTTTTTTTTAGTATTGTAGTCAAAACAAAACATAAAAAAGTTGACAATGTGACAGTGGTTGTTATGCTCCTGTCTGGGATCATTTTAGGACAATGATATCACTCAGAAGTAGCATCCATTTTACACAGACATTTGGGACGTACACAGATTAGACTTCAGCATTAATGGTGATTTATCTAGTGTGTCTGTGCACATCAGCACTGCTTAAACCCTTAAACAACAGAGAGCGATGTGTCGTGGCTGTTATATTTAAAAGGTTCCTGCCAAATCCAGGCTTAGATAAAAACGGATGACCTGCGGTGTCTGTTGGGCTCCCCGTAATTAATCAAGATGAATATAACTCTGACCACAAATGTCTAGAGTCATGTGGCGTTAATTTCAAAGGAAGCAATTAATTTTTCAAAACTTTTAACTGGGGGTCTGGGGCTGGAAGCAGGAAATGAGCAGCGATGGCATTTGGTTCGTTAAGGCCAGACGATTGATAGGCTCAGTAACCACAGGAAAACACATGACCGGCTAATTGAATTTGATTACTTGGTAATGCACTAGAGAAATGACCCAATCAATGCTCGTGCCATTGAGGAGGCCATTCTTTGTCTCTCCCCCTGTAATGAATACATCGTTTGAGAGTCCTATTATTCTCTTATTCATTTGATTCGGCTCGGCATGCACAGGGGTAACTTGTCCTGGTCTTGTTTGCTATGTAGTTGTAAACATTGATCGCTCTTTGTTTATGAAGCTTTATTGTGTACATTTAGCAAATGCTATTCCACCCAGGGGCCTGGTGTTCAAACAGCCAAACAAACAGATGCAAAAAACCCTGTTTGCCCTTGAAACCTTTGATTTTCGGTAGCCTGTCATGTCAGATGGCTGTTTTACACTCAATTAGGGAGCTATTGGACCCGAGTCTGTTTGCAGTCAGAGTTTGGTTTGTTTAGTTGCTGTGAAAGTTTTCTTCTGGGGTACAGTTAATGTGGACTCCGGTACGGTTTGCAGTTTGTATGAATAAATCTAAATTATGGAAGTGAGCCATATTTGAGGTTCATTTGCATCTTTGCATGCTTTTGCTCACATTTACCAAAGATTAATGCATTTCTCATAGCTGCTTCTCTCCAAATAAAAGTTTTTACACCACCACAGGATGTGAATAAAACAGTGAAAAAATCTAATATTTTTAGAATAAAGTCATATTTAAATATATATATTTATAATATATTATAATAGGCCTTATACAAGAATAAAGTCATACCATTAGAGATAAAAGTAATATTATTTAAAAAAAAAAAAAAGAGAATATATTGTAGAAGTATTTTTGATATTTAATTGTATTTTAGTTTAATGCATATCGCATAGCTGCTTGTTTCAGATTAAATGTTTTGGTGGTAAATCCAATGCAACAAAAATTTGCATATGGTGGTAAACACTGTCAGCAATTTAGTGAAATTTAGCCAAAAATTTAGCAATACAGCAATTTACTCTAAATAAATAAATATAATCTCCTTATAATAATAGGCCCATACAAAAATAAAGTCACACCATTATGATATTAAAATAGTAATATTTTGAGATTGAAGTCAAAATAATGATACAAAAAAATGTTGTAGAATTTGTAGTAGAAAATGTAGATTTAAAAAAAAATAGTTTAATTGAATTTAATTTTAGACATTATTGTAATGTTGCACAAAAACTCTACAGCTACTGCTAGTACTCACTGTGGTACTGTCATTGATGTTGCAAACGTACAAAATAAAGAAACAAACAAACAAAAACCTGAAAACCTGAAAACCGGTTTCAAAGTGCAAACATCCTTAGTTTTACATTGCATTGGTTCAGTGTAAACTTTATGATGTTTTATTAACAAAGTTCAAGAGAAGCACATTCAGATAATTAACATAATTAACACGTGAGGAGCACATTCAGTAATCAACTCAATTAACAAGATAAGAGGTATATATATATATATACACAGCAGACTTACCTCTGTTCCTTCACAGTTTTCCAGCATCCCTCCAACACCCCATCTCCTCACTTCTAACTATTCCTGTCCCAACCTGGGATGGGGGGAGTACTCTGGGTTTGGCCCAAATTCCGAGCTTGGAGCCCTTCCCTTTGGCCAGCACGCCAAATACAAATAAACTTTACTCCATTTATTATATGTGAGTGTTAACTTGTGAATTACTTGTACATCAAATTGTAAATGTACACTACTGAGTGTTTCTGTATATATGACAAAACTATATAGCCACCATCCCAAAGAGTGAACAGTTTGTCAGAAAACTGTATATTTTGGCAGATTTACAAGGTGAAACTGGACAATTTTTCTTCACAATGCACACATATGCTCTTCTCCGAGTCATGTTTGTGTTGTCAGACAGCAGAGGGCAGATATCTGGCACACCAGAATACCCAGATGCATTTCACAAGCTGGAGAGCACCAGTGACGTTCGAAAGGCAGATGGGCATCTATGCTGCATAAGCATCCCTTCCGTTCCCTCATGGCATCTTCCCCCCACCTCAGTACCTTTCACTTACTGTGCCTCTATATTTCTCTCTGTGTTTGTCCTGTAAACACGCTTATGCACACACACACAGGTTTGCTTGTCTTTTGTTCATTTGTCTCTATTGAAAGGAGGCATCTGGCTGGTCACCGTGAAAACACTCCAGAGAGGGTACTGAGGATTCACTGAAATAGATGAGCCATTTTCTGCCTTTCTCTTGAGAGAGTCTGTTTTTCTCCCACACACTCCCACACATACAGATTCCCTCTCGTTTTGTTGCTTCTCTTCGGACTGGGAGCTTAAAAAAACTTGTACTACTTGTGATGACAACTGTGTGTTTGTGAGCGGGAGTTTGCTTAGCTGTTGTTTGGAGAATTTAAAGTTTATGTTCAAAAGTTAACTATATCCTAGAAAACTTCTTTGGGGATCGTACAATTCGATTCATACACATTTTTATTAGTATTTATAAATTATATAAAGTAATAAATCTATACATTTATAAAAAATACATTTATAAATGTATATATTATACTATATTATAATGATAAAATTATATTTAATTTAATTTAATTTAATAATTTATGCATTTAGCAGACGCTTTTATCCAAAGTGACTTATTCAAGCTATACATTTTTTTACCAGTATTTAATTATATATTTTCTATAATTTTATAATTAAACATAATCATTTTATACATTTTATTCATTTTAAGAATCTTTTTAAGTTTGATATTATTTTTTATGTTTTATTTTACTTTTAGGTGTGTGTTACAGGTGTTAATCATTATTATTACTATTATTATTATTATAATTATTATTATTTCTAATGGCATATTATGTAGTAACACAACATGATGTACGTTAAAGTAAGATTTAGCAGTTAGCCTTTGTCTCTATTAATAAAGACGTATCTGGCATTTTTGAAAAGTTAGAAAACAGTCAAAACAATCACTTAGAAGAACAAAGAAAAATCTAGAAACCAGTCATGGAAAGTCTAAAGTGCTAAGCATTTTTGCTAATGACACCAGATGAAAACATGCAGATGGAAGCTAAGCGTGTTTTTAATACTCGATTGATGCAGTACCACAGATGATGGTCCAGTGCCCTCAATTAGGAGTTAAACATTCAATTAAAACAGGCGTAAGTTTATAACAGCGATAAGCAGTGTAGGTAATTAGCTGTCTGCTAGCCTGTAGCATGTAACAGCTGGACTGGATATGAAAACAGCAGAAATGCAGTGCAGCATTATTTATAAAAGTCACCTGATGGCTTCCTGATGCCATACACATCCGCGTCTCATTAAAGCCGGGACCCAGAGTTGTAAAAAATGACTATGTGCTAATTGGCAGGAGGCTGTGTGATCCGTACTGCTGTAATGTACTTTTTATTAGCTTTTAGTTGTTGATACAAAGTATTTATTTATAGCAGCTCATAGCAACACCGTTGGAACGAACAGGCAACTTTGGCTGCCAGCCTGCAAGATTGTGTTGTGTTTTTTCTTGATTGTGGATATTTGCAGGTTGGATGATTCTGATGAAGTTTTTTGCTAAAGACAAATGGCGACGAAAAGATAAATAAGCAGGCTGTGTGGAGTCATGCATGACCCAGTGCCGCCACGGCCAGTGGACACAGCTTGCGCAATCTCAGAAAAGCCTCATGAATCTCGATTTAGACCAGCACTATCCTCCTTGCTATATCGCTCAGGCGTTCTCTCCAGGGGCAGTTTGCATGCAGGCAGGATGTTGTAAAACACTTCCCTGGAAAGTGCTCTTATCAGCCTTTTAAAACGTAGACGTGTGGAGGTCGTATTCCTGCGATTCCTGTCGCTGCACACAGATGCTACTATCAAAATGAACCATCTTCCTCCATTCTGGCAACCCTGCGATTATGTTATTAACGGACGGTGCCTTTTTTAACTCATCTTTTTTAATGCCTCATTTTTGCATTCTGGGAAATTGGATGTAGAGCTAGTTGAATGTACTGTCTAACACAAAATTTGCTCTTTTTGACCTTGAAATGTCATGGCTACATGCATCAATGCTGTGCAAAAGGTTGATTTGTCCCCTAACCCTTGTGCTAAAGAAAATGTTCTGCCCTTTTTTCCTCAGAAATTAAAGTTACAGAAGTCAAAACGAACCCGAGTGCGCCTTGAATTTTCAAAAGACTCATGGCAATTACAACTTTAGCTGTAAAGCTTTCCAAACGCTGATTTAGCCTTTGATTCGGCTTCTGCATCTGCGCTTTTTATCTGCAACTGGGGTTGAAAGATGCGCTCCATACCGCGATAGAGAGTCTCAACAAAGCTTCATAAAGGTCACGAGGGTAAGGGGAGGCCTACGTGACCTTTCACACAATCCCACAATCCCCTCCTGCTGTGACTTTGCCATCTCGTTTCATCATTTCAACCGTCAGTGACATCACGTACCATTCACATATCTCCTTTTGAAGTCCAACGGTGCATTGAAGAAAAATATTATATCTCTTTCTAGCAAATCTCCAGATATTGTTTTATGTTGTAAGGTTTCATAAGCGAAAAAGAAAATTGAAAAGATAAACATTGCTCTCATACTTTGATTATATAGCAGTTCGCTTTTTTATCTAAGAGACCCAGATCTGTTTTCCTGGACCTTTTCCTGGTCACATCTTTCAAATGTCTTTGAAACAACAGGTGTGATAATACTTTTATATACAGAGTACATGTGGTAATGTCAGGCATAAAAGCGTATGTAAGTAATAAAGAACGTTTCTGCACTGCATTACTGTACCATCAAGATGTCTGAGAGGTTTTATGATGGTGTAGAGAGAGAGAGTGGATGGGAGGGAGAGGAGAAATGAACCAGTGCATTAGTCTCCCTAAGTCTTGCGTTTAGCCGTGTCAATATTGTCTGGACCACAGCTGAGTCCAGATTCTCTTTCGTTCCACTCCGTATTGACTTGAGTTGAGTTGTTGCGCAAACACATTGTGGCAACATTGATGTAACATTGAGTTGAGTAATTGAAACCCATAGGAGAGAGATCTGTGAGGGTCGTCGTCGGCCATTGAGAGAAAGACTGAGTGAGAGACAGGCAACATAGTCTCATTCGAAATACGTGCCTCTAAATACATTTCTGCAAAACTTAAAAAAACGTACCTATACGTACGAATCGCTGCAGGTTGCTGGATGTAACTCTGGAAAAAATTACAAACCGGTGAAGTTTACTCAATAAAGCACTTCTTATTACTCAGCTCTATCTTTGTTTGGTGAAACTGATTGATAGATGTTGAGACGTTCTTTTCTTTTTCTCCATATAATAATGACAGAAATGCAAAGTCTTCAGAGCTGAAGTAAATATGCTTACCATGCAAGAGAAAAAATCTCAAGATAGTTGTATATGAATATAAAAAAAAAATCGAATGATTTAAATAGAAATAATAAATATTTAAATGTTACTGTAATAGAATAATTTCACAAAATTGGTACAATTGTATAACATTGTATAATTTTGTTGTGCCAGTTTTGTAAAATTAATATATTACAGTAATATTTTATTAGAAGAGTAAGAATTACAAATTGAAAAAGAAATTGAGAATATTGGAGAAAATGTGCTTAATTGTCATATAATAATGTCACAATGTGTAAAAACCTTATGAATCCTAAAAAAAAAGAGAAAGAAATAAAGAAAAAGGTTATTTATTGACATGATTTTTCCCCCCATGCAATACTGGCAAAATGTCAATACACAAAGTCAAAATACTAAATAAACAAAAAATGTGACAGATAAAAGAGAGGAATATATATATATATATATATATATATATATATATATATATATCTTTCTATCTCTCTTATCTCTCATCTCTCTTATAATATTTATATTATTATGCAATATAAATAATATAAATCTGCAATATAAGGTATAAAATTAAATATAATGCAATAAAATAAACTCAGTGAGACATTAATGAGCATTAAGACACTGTAGTGCAAGGCAGTAAATATTGAATATAAAGATCACACTGCGTTATCACACTCACGCTGTAATCCTGCTTATTTATTTTACAGTTAGTGTCAGTCTAAAGTAAATACAATTAGCCTCTGTTACGAACAACAGTGAATGGGGTGTTCCCTGATGGATAAAGAGGGTTGTGCATGTGTGGGTGAGTGTGCAAAGCTTTTAACAACTCATCCTCTCATTTTCTTATACCAACAAACTCCTTCCTCTTCATTCCATTTTCTGCCTTGCTTCTCCATGCTTATTTGTACGTCATTAAGTTCACAAATGTGCAACTGAGTGTTTTGGATGTTTAATTAGCATGTTTCCTTGACTAATTAAAATGCACAAATCTAAGGATTAAAGCCCCTCTCCATTTCTCCCTCTTTCCCACCCTTTTTTTATGAATAATTAATCAATCTCTTTCACCACGAGATTCTGTTGCACACCAGGACACATTTCAGTGTTGCGCAAGATGTAAACTCTTTTCCTTTTTCCTTCACAGACAGACAATTTTCCTGCT